>NC_090732.1:73359823-73364823 GCF_036898095.1 Palaemon carinicauda
GGTCAAGAAAACTGTGATTAGATATCATCTGTCTTCATCTTAGAACAGCGTCTTTTTTTTTTATTTTTTTTTTTTTTAAGTTTTATTCGAAACTTGATGTAGTATGAATCAGAATGATTCTGGAGATAATGCATTTGTTAAAAGAAATATTGCATGGGTTCATCTTAGCCCTGATTTTAGCTTTTATATTCATGAAATTGTTAGAAACAGTAAATGGAAGAAAAATAAACATATAGGCTTTGGGAAAAGTAAAATTTTCAACTCAGCTAGTTTTTTATTATGTAGAGGATACTTAGATTGGACTCCCAAACTGCCTAGGACGTCGACTTCCTTGATTTGATTATGTTTAATGGAATTGTTTTGAGGAAAAGTTCCTCTAACTCAAACAATTCTTAAGAAGGTTGCATCGATTTTTCAAAAGAGAGTTCATTGGCGCCTCACATCCCATTATCTGGAAGTTCCTTGACATTTTAAAAAATGAGTAATAAAATGATGAAGATATTATCAATGGCTTTGAATATTGACAATTGCTGGACTATCTTAGGGCAATTGCCCATAATTGGAATTTATGAATAATGATGACATAGAAAGAATGTTTTCGATATCATCTCGAAAAATATCAGTTCATCTTTTATATTTTACTGTTCGTTTAATATAATGTATTACTTTCTATTAGTATTTTAATGAATATTCCTAATAAATATCTATATTACACATTTTTTTAAATCTTCGGGTGAAATGTAGTACTCCTGATTATCTTCTATCTTTTTTTTCCGAGATGAATTGACCAGAATAAATATACAGATATCATAAACGTAGGAAGTGGAATAAAAAAGGAGAAATCCCTTTTTAATGTATTAATCAAAGGAAGAGGTAACACCAATGAATTCAAAATATATCAAAAGAAAACCCATATTAATAATGACTATATAGGAATATTCTCGATTCCCACCCACCCAACCCCCAACAAGAATGAGATTAATATAGGACTCATCGAATCTGTAGAGCCTCATATATGGACGAGTGACTAGATTACCTAGGATTCATCCTTAATATTTTGAGGTACTCCGTACAGCGGTAGGGAAAGGCGTTCATCAAGACCATAAAACACAATATAGGGATATTTATCTAGAAATATATAAGAATGTAAGTAGTGGGATGGCCAGGGAACCAGCCACCCGTTGAAATACTGCCGACAAATTGTTATGGGGTCCTTTGACAGACCAGGCATTACTATATTAGGTCCTTTTTTCTGTTAGCGATTTAAATTTCCCTTTGCCTACAAACACAGCGAATAGTCTGGCCTATTCTTTATATATTCTCCGTTGTCTTTATTTTCATACACCTGGACACAGTAAGATTACCAAACAATTCTTCTTGACCCAAGTAGTTAACTTCGGCCCTTTAATTGTTCAGTGGCCACTTTCTTCTTTACGTGGGTAAAAAAGACTCTTAACTATGATAAGCAGCTCTTCTGGTAGAGGGAAACTCTAAAATCAAACCATTGTTCTCTAGTCATGGGTAGTGCTATAGCCTCTGTACCATGATCTACTGCCTTGAGTTAGTTTTCTTGCTTGAGGGTTTTTTATTGTTTAAATTGGAGATATTTATATTAATGCTACTGTTCTGAGATTTTCATTTTTTCTTGTTTCCTTTCTTAACTGAGCTATTTTCCCTGTTGGACCCCTGAGCTTCTAGCATCACGCTTTTCTAACTAGGGTTGTAGCTTGGCAATTAAAATAATAATAATAATAATAATAATGATAATAATAATAATAATAATAATAAAAATGATAATGGAAAGGTAACTGTTATTCCAGCAAATAGAACAATAAAACTAGTAAAGGAAATATTAGATAACTTTGTAATAGAATCGAGTTATAAGACAAGAATGAGTTATTTCATAGGGTTGATTCATTAAATACGTGAACTTAGTCAAAGAGTTATTCCATTAGTTCAGTGATGTCCATATTCATGACCTTATTATAGAATGACCCTTTTTGTTATGATATTGTTTGTGAAGCTCATGTCGCCAGAGAGTTCATGAGGCCACTTAACGACCTGCACATCAACACGTGTATGTGTGTGTATGATGTATGAAATGTATATGATGTGGTTGTGTGTGTCTTTGTATGTGCGTTTGTAGATGTATTTAGAAAAGAATTCTAACTATAAAATCGAAAGAGAAGAAAAGAATATTAGAACAATATCTTACTGGTGAAAATAGAGAAAATCCTCATAGCGTTAGAATGGGAATTCGAAAGCTCGAAAAAAAGGCATTTCCTACAAAGCTCATTCTTTGGAATTTGTTTTGCTGTTTCTTCATAGTTTGGAGAGAGAGAGAGAGAGAGAGAGAGAGAGAGAGAGAGAGAGAGAGAGAGAGAGAGAGAGAGCATGTTGAGAAAAGATTATATTCGCATCCTATTATTATTGGCCAAAACCATATATTTTCTTGAATTGAAGCCTGAATGATTCAGTAAAAAACTGCCTCACAATAGGAAATTTCATTAAGAAAAGATAATAGACAAATAATCCAATCAATAAGAGGAATTTCTTATTTAGAATAAGACGCAAGGGAAATAATACATTGGATTTGATAGCAAGAAAGAATAGCCAGTTTTCTTTTATTATTCCTGTCTGGCTTCTCAAGTGTCCCATTTCCACATCCACTGACTTATTCCTTGTTTCATTATCCTTACAATGTATGGAGAGAGAGAGAGAGAGAGAGAGAGAGAGAGAGAGAGAGAGAGAGAGAGAGAGAGAGAGACGGGGGGGGGGTTTGCTTCCATAACCGCTGTGGGAAGATTACCTTATTGCTTATGTTTGTCCATCTAACCCCAAATGTGAAATTCTCATTCATCTTTCGTTTACTTATTCCCGCAGTTTTTCTGGTTTTCAGTCGGACCCATCATTGTTTCTGTGAAATCCTTTATTGATTTGGCAGTTAGTCTTTAACATATGTTTTTTCTTGACCTCTCCTTTTTATTTTTTTTTATTTTTTTAGAAATTCCTAAATCTCCCTTTTCTTCTTCTTCTTCTTCTTCTTCTTCTTCTTCTTCTTCTTCTTCTTCTTCTTCTTCTTCTTCTTCCAGCGCAAAAAGGATTGTTCTTTTCTTCCCCATCTTTCTTTCTTTCTCTTATGTTTTTATATTAACCCCTTTTCTTCCGTGGAGTTTAGAAATCCCTCTACTTTTGCCTCAAGATCACAAATCCGACTTATCTTATATTCTCACATGGTTTTTTGGAATTTTCTTCTTTTCTGATAAAGTCATGAACAATCATCTCTATTCTCAAGTTTTCGTCCCTTTTCATTTCTTCCATCTTGCTGTCCAACATCATTTGACATTTCATACAATGGATGGCCTCTTCTGTGGCACTAACACAGAGGCAATTCAATGGTTGTAAGGTAAAGCCTCTTTAATATTCCTCACGAACAACAACAACGTTTCAAAAATGTGTTGCTGATTGATTGATTTTATAATTATATCTGAATGTAATAGGCCTTACCTCCTCCACCTCTTATATTGAAATTTAATTGACTGACGTAAATCCTTCAATTGCAGATTTTATCATTTCTAGTATCAGGAAAAGGTTAAACCAACCTATTTTCAGCGTAATGATGATGTCTGATATGATTACAGGTAGTATAAATAAATATATATATATATATATATATATATATATATATATATATATATATATATATATATATATATATATATATATAGATAGATATAGATATATATAATATATATATCTATATATATATATATGATTACTAGCCAAGCTACAACCCTAGTTGGAAAGGCGAGATGCTAAAAGCCCAAGGGCTCCCCTCGGGAAAAATAGCCCAGTGAGGAGAGGAAATAAGAAAATAAATAAAGGATGACAGCAAATTAACAATAAATCATTCTAAAAACAGTATCAACGTCAAAGCAGATATATTGTTATTATTATTATTATAACTTGCTAGGGCACAACCCCATATGGAAAAGCAGGATGCTATAAGCCCAAGGGGTCCAAGCAGGGAAAACATCCCAGCGAGGAAAGGAAACAAGGAAAAATAAAATATTTTAAGAAGAATAACAACATTAAAATAAAGAAATTACATAAAATAGTGTGCCCGAGTGTACCCTCAAGCAAGAGAATCCTAAGCCAAGACGGTGGAAGACCATGGTACAGAGGTTATGGCCCTACCCAAGACTAGAGAACAATGGTTTGATTTTGATTTTGATTTTATATAAACTATAAAATGACCTGTGTCCGCCTGTTCAACAAAGAAAACATTTGCTGCAACTTTAAACTTTGGAAATTCTACTGATTCCACTACCCGACTAGGAAAATCGCTCCACAACTTGGTCACAGCTGGAATAAAACTTCAAGAATACTGAGTAGTATTGAGCCTTATTATGGAGAAGTCTTGGCTATTAGAATTAGCTACCTGCCTAGTATTACGAACAGGATAGAATTGTCCAGGGAGATCTGAATGTAAAGGATGGTCAGAGTTATGAAAAATCTTATGCAACATGCATAATGAACTGATTGAACGACGGTGCCAAAGACTGATATCTAGATCAGTAATAAGAAATTTAAAAGACCGTAAGTTGCTGTCCAACAAATTAAGATAAGAATCAGCAGCTGAAGACCAGACAAGAGAACAATACTCAAAACAAGGTAGAATGAAACAATTAAAACACTTCTTCAGAATAGATTATCTTTGAAAATCTTGAAAGACTTTCCCAATAAGCCAAGTTTTTTAGCAATGGAAGAAGACAGACATAATGTGTTTCTCAAAAGTAAATTTGCCGTCGAGAATCACACCTTGATCTACTTACAATCATACTTTGAGTTTTGTTAGGATTCAACTTCATACCCCATAATTTGCACCATGCAATAATTTTAGCTAGATCTCTATTAAGGGATTCAGCAACCCCAGATCTACATTCAGGAAATGGAATTGATGCAAAGAGAGTAGCATCATTTGCATATGCAACAAGCTT
>NC_090732.1:73369823-73379823 GCF_036898095.1 Palaemon carinicauda
GTTTCAAAACAAGGTACAAGCGCTCATATTCTTCTGTTGAGTATCTGGAATTAGGGCAAAATAAAAAATAGTTTTGAACTCGTTCATTGGAATATTATGGAAAATATAAAAGTATGTAGACTTTCGATTACTTTAAAAAGAACCTAGTTCTTTTGGTTAGTATATGACATGCTTAAACAAGATTTAGAATATTACTTACTCCATAAGATGTTTCAGTAATACTTTCAATTGATAGTTCAGGAGAATTTTTATTTACAAAAAATAAAAAATAAAATAAATAAAAACTGTACAGCGAGAGATGAAACTTAATTGTACATGGAAATAAGTCTTACACAGACAAGTGGTGTAATTATCCAATATTCAACAGATTCCTTTTTGAAATGAGTAAATGTTCTATGAAAGAAAACGTTATATATAACCATTAGAATACACAGACATATGATCATTATTATCACAAATGTACTTACAAGACCCTAGGGCTAATTGGAGTTTTAATCTTAACTTCAAGGTGCGTGTTTGGTGGCACCATATTGTTGGCAAAAAGGGCAGGAAGCCATAAATTATGGAACCTCTCAGGCCAGAAAGTCCCATATTCAATCTATTGATAAATGGAAGGCAAAGCCAGATGTGTCAAAGGGATGAACGCTCTATATAAACAATGTATCATTATCAGTACATGCTTAAATTTAACGTCAAGTCACTATGTAACTACGTACTGTATCTACCCTACTAGCAATGCAACCTAGTGATTTTCATAGGAGCCCTACTATATCTGTTGCAAGTTTCTAAAGCGCTTGATGTTTTTAGAATGTTGTTACCCTTAAGGACATGACTCATTGCCAGTGGAATTTTGTTTCTAAAACATAGAATCTTTTTCATTGAAGAAGGATGGCAATTTGAGAATTTTGTATCCCCGTTTTCCAATTTATTGATGAATCATTGAAGAGAGTCATGAAATGTACAAGATAAATTTATGAGCATGTTCCTGAAACACAGGAAATGAAAGTAGAATCATTGTAACATAGTTGCGTCTTCAATCAGAAAGAATGACAATACGAAGATACCTAGAATACCTTAGCCACTCAATAAATCCCATATGGATAATAACTATATTCATAAGGTGAAAATAGGTATCTTGGACATGGAGTTTCTGATCAACCATAAGGGAAATATTCTGCAAATAACATTGAAGTATTTTTCTATAAGGGATCATCTTCATTTTCAAGGCACTCAACAATACACTCTTATCTCATTTGTTTGACTTTCCTTGAAAATATACAAAGCCAATCAATTTCCCGTTTACAAATAACGATTCTCCTCTTGTTTTTTGAGAACTGACTTACATTGTACCAAAGTCTCCTACTAAACCCTCTTGTGACACCTATTTTCATGCACGATAAGTACCAATGTAAACTTCGGTAATGATCAGTGTCCTCAAATGAATGATGTCTTTTTAAGGTTAAATTGGGGAGATTTTCATGTCCAGAGGTAGTCAGGTACTTTGTTTCAATGAAGTCAGATATATCTCATTCTGATAATATGAAATAATGTCGTAAAGCATTTCTAAACAGACAAAGACAGTAAATAGAATTACAACAATCATTCCCCGACTATATCAAAGGAAATGAAGTGCCATCAGGATACAATGCATTTATAATTTCTGCTTCCAGTAAATTGTCATCTTTTTATATCAGAACTCGGCAATGTGTTATTCATTGTATAGTAAAAGGGTTCACTTACTTACAACATGCTTTTACAGAATAAACAAATATATAACGATCTAATAGAAAAGATTCCTTTAAATTCTGATATCATCATTTTAACCCCACTCTTGGCTCTTGGCAAAGCTACCTACTCATTTACTAACCTAAGGTTGCCTCTGATTTAAATGATATAAATTTACACAGTTCAGAAATTTATTCTAGAAGAGCCAATGGAAGAAAGTAATGTGAATGTTCTTTTTTTTTTCTTTTCTAGTTTTTTTATTCAAACTGCCAGTCGACCTACCTTGCGAAGCTCTGCTTCAGCAAAAGGATCGTGCGGTGGCATAATCCCATTCTTATATACATCACGAAAGCAAGAAACCAATCGCGTCAGAGGATGCCTTGTGGGAAAAAGTTACATAAATTCATATTAATACCGTTATGGTTTAGTAAAATCTGAATTTATCTAGGGATATTTGGTCTAGTGACTTGACACTGTTGTACCTAGGCTATTTCGAACCCCATCATAAGTGAGAAGAAAGAAAGTTAAGAGGGTTTGGACAGTAAGATTGAAATGAAAAGCATATGAGACAAAGTGCAATAATCTAAAACTTAAACTGGACAAAAATGCCGCAGTTGCACTAAAGAATAGCAGAGGCTAAGTAGTAAGGTAAAGGAAAGGAAAGGGGAAAAGATGATGAGAAGAAGGCTAAACAGTAGATACAGCTATAGTCCAATTGAACACTGTAAAGATAATTTATCAATTCAAGGAGGCGACGGTGAGAGTGTACTGACAGCTATAACCCCATTTGGTCTAGGGCAATAAATTCAAGCCTTGAGATAAATATCAAACTTCATCTGCAGTATCTGTTCTACAGACAGTTGACATATTTGGCAGCTGCCTTGACCAAAAACACAAAGCATAAATGATCAATTTACCTGACAGTTATAATTTTGGAGGAAGACGTGACATCTTTTACCATATATTTAAGAGGTCTCCGCAAAAAGGCCTTCCGGATTTTGTCATCACGAATATTTTCATAACGAGGAGGTCCCCCATTCACCTTCCTAAGGTGTTCTCTCCATGTTGTTGACCCTGCCTGAAAAATAAGATTAACGAGAACTTATCAAAGTGATATGTTAGTGAGAACTGATTTTACAAAGCTTCAACAGTTCTGTGAGCAATACTGTAAACTTTTTCACTAAAAAAATATTTCTGGATAGCTTAAGTAAAGGTTACTAATGAGTAATAAGTGGTTGCTAATTTATATGATTTTATACCATATGTATAATCCCAGCAAAAATTTGGTAGCAAACCCCGACATATTATCCATGTGTAATAATGACTAAACCTGAAAAATATTCTTGAAATTTACATATTGAAAAAAAAAATATAAGAAAAATATACAGCTTAGACTCAGCTGTTCTATCTCCAACTAACCTTAGCCACAGTGCAAACAGATGTGTCATAATGATGAAAAAAGAAAATAGGACCACGAATGGCCTTCTTGATGTAACAGTGTTGCAAATTTCCACTCCGACATACTTCTAGAACCTTCTCCCTCCGTGTCCTGAGCCGCTGAACAACGGTATTCTCGTCTTTATGTTGATGGAGATCTATAGATTTTCCATCCCCAAAGCCTTCAGACGTCTGTAAATTATCTTCTATGGGCAACACTGTATTAGTGAACAACTGCCCAAATGAACTGGAATTCTCAATAGTGGTACTGTTCAATGGTGATTGAACTTTGAGCGAATTTTCCCATTGTAAACTTTTAAAAATATCTTCAGGTGTCTTCTTGATGTTGACATAACTTATAGAACAAAAGAGTGCCATAATTATTAGGCCAATAAAAACACCAACTGGGTGGCACAATTTACGAAACAATATTCGTAAACCCAGGACCTTGCGTAAACCAATCATGATGAAAGTCTTTTAAGGATTTACAAAACCTGAAAGAGGACGATAATCATTTGGATATAGTCATTTATTGGAGATGAGTTTATACTGATTTAAACTGATAAAAGTTATTAAACCCCACCATTTTGCAAAACTTGGTGTGCACATACCTACACACAGACACAAATATATATATATATATATATATATATATATATATATATATATATATATATATATACATATATATATATATATATATATATATATATATATATATATATATATATATATATTTATTTATTTATATATATATATTTATAAATCTATATATATATATATATATATATATATATATATATATATATATATATATATATATATACATAATATATATATATTTATTTATTTATATATATATATATATATATATTCTAAAATCTATATATATATATATATATATATATATATATACATATATATATATATATATGTATATATATATATATACATACACACACACACACACATATATATATATATATGTGTGTATATATATATATATATATATATATAAACATGTATATATTTATATAAATATATATACATATATATATATATATATGTATATATATTTATATATATACATATATATGTATATACATATATATATATATATATATATTCCAATATATATATATATATGTATATATATATATATATATATATATATATTCCAATATATATATATATATGTATGTATATATATATATATATATACATACATATATATATATATATATATATATATATATATATATATATATATATATATATATATATACATATATATATATATATATATATATATACATATATATATGATTTTAGAATGAAGAGAGCAAATATAATGATAATAAGAGTCTTTGGACAATGCATTCAAATTAACACAATAGAAATAATACTCTTATATGGATAACATGTTCAGAATATCCTAAAGTATGTGTTACTGCTCAACCTAAAAAATCAGTATACAAATAAAATAAAGTGTCAAAAAGGTAAATCTGGGTTCAAAGATCCCTGTACATATAAGCCAACACAGATCCTGTTTTCAGAAGAGAAATAAACCATTGTTAGTGTTAATTCACAAACAAGAAAAAGTGTCATACATTAACGACCTAACCTTGAGTGTAAGGTCTACCAAAGTCTTTTATTATGGCCACGTTCCCTAAATATCATCTGAAAAAAGGTAAAATTATATCAATCGATTACACAAGGGATCATATCCGCAACTTTGAGAAAAGGAGGCTTTTTAACACAAGTGCTCTACAGAACACGGCGGTGATATTTAAGGAAAAATAACTCCAGACTCTTTACATTAAAGGTGGACTCTTATTTTTAAACTGACCAACTCATAAAAGATATGGTTTATATCTTTATACGACACAGGTTCAAGGGAAAATCTATCTTGTGTCCTCTTGATTGTAAAGTTATTTTTGTATTTACTATCATTCACGGAATTATGTACCTTTTGTCATCTCAAGCTCATATATATATATATATATATATATATATATATATATATATATATATATATATATATATATATATATATATATTCTGCTTTGGTGGTTGACTAAGTCACTCCCTTTATGCGAAACTGGACTTCAGCACGGTAGAACCCGGCAGACACTTTTCCGCTGGTGGAGGATCGGTAATTTCAGGGGAAGTCGTTGGTAGTAGGATCAGTGTCAGATGGCGGTATCATCAAACAATAAAACACAGCAGAGAGTGGGATGAAGGTAGAGAGCTGGTCACTCCGCTAGTCACCGATGTGCAAACGAGTCGTTACTGTGCAAGTGACTGTTAAGAGGTGACTGAGAGATGAGTCGAATGCAACTACCTTTATTTGGACAGAGCTCAAGTATTTATACAACCCATTCCAGTTAAGAACGGCACAAAAATTAAAACACAATGGTGCAGGAAAATACAAGCATGTACAGGTTATTAGTGCAGGGGAGATCGATAATCACAATTTAAGAAAAAAAAAAAAAAAATGAATGCCGTTGCAATGTAGGCCTATGAACGTATGTGATGAGTGTGCAGTACATACTTGTTTTGAACATGCCAGTTCTATGACTGAATCCTAACAGGAGGGAGGCCAATGCCTCATTGAGAGAACCTCTCAAGAAAAACATATCTTTCAGTTTCCTTCTGACTGATATACTTTTGATGGTTTGCAGTCATAAAACAATTCACTATCTGAATAAGGTATATTGTATGCTATATTATTACCATTGTCGTGAACGTTCTTATTCAAAATATCTTTTTATAAAGTACAACTTCATTTAAACACCAATAAATTATCTTTTATTTTCAATAGTGATATGCCATCTAAAACAAAATACATTATTGTTTTACTTTTCATTAACTGATCCCTATAAAACCTTTTTTTTTTATCTTTATTCATAGAGTTTTCTCGAAAATATTTGGGATAGTAGAGATTAGTAGAAATTTCTTCCTATAAGGTGAAATCCTCCTCTATGCACTCAGGGCTGATTATTCTAAGGACCCAAAGTATTTAATAGGATGTTCCTGTAGGCATTATCTTATGTATCAGAAACTTTGAACTTTACTAAAGCCTGAGAACAGCGTTTATTAACCTTTTTCGACCTCAGCATATTTTCTGGTCAAATCTAAGCAGTCCAGCCAACCTACCATTACTCAACACCTAATGACTACAATGATAAAGACGAGTGCGGGAGGATGGAGCCCTGAGCAACTTATTTGTTACTGAATGTAAGAAACGGTTTACAGTTAAGAAACTTTAAGAGACGAAGAGCAAAAAATTAACGAGGAATGGGGGGATATTAAAAACCTATAACGGTCAATTTTTACTGATGTGTTGGGATATGCAATTACAAGGAGAGAGTCGTGAATATGAAATGATACTTCGCTTGCTTAAAATTGGACAAAATTATTTAAATTGTTTGTTGAAAGCTTTCAAGAAAGTAATGACAACTACAAGGTGGGGCAAGCTGAGAGTGAGGTCAATAGAGAAGTCAGGAATGACTGGAGATAATATTTAAACAGGAGCGCAATTGAGGCAGACAAGGTATTTACTATGGTGCAAGAATCACTCATAGAATTATTAAGGATTTTTCGACGAGGGCGAGGAAGAAGAATATACGCATCAAACCGTGAGATGGATCTGTAATATTAACTGAAAATGAAGAAAGGTAATACTGGATGGAACACTTTAGTGAGATACTGAATATGGGATATGAAATTGATTCTTTTATTGATATACCTGAAACTGAGGAAAGCCTTTGTTAGTGTGTTTAATCCCATAGAAACTATCTAACAATTTTGAGCACAAAGTTTTAAGTAAAAAATCTCACCAGTATAAATATATAATCTTTTTCAGCCCAAAATAAGTGTTAAGATGAAAATAAACAGAGATAGATATATACTGGAGAGAAACATAACTATAGATTGGAACAGGCACATGCAAGTCAATTGTATCATATCTTTGACTGATGGCTCTCAAGTCCATTCTGTCCAGCAATATTCGGTGCTGCATCTGCAGAGTGTGGATCTCAGAATAAGCTGCACACAATCACAAACTTTCAGAGGTCTCAGGCAATGGCACGCTACTAGAAACTGTTGTCAAGGTTTACTTTTATCGTTTGCAACAATCTCTCTCTCTCTCTCTCTCTCTCTCTCTCTCTCTCTCTCTCTCTCTCTCTCTCTCTCTCTCTCTGTAGTTTGTGAAGATCTTCATAGAAATAAAAACTTTCTTCCACTGTTTTGCATACAGCGTGATTCGAAGTTCTCCTCACTAAAAACGAGTGTCATTCAGTTTTGAATTCTAAAAGAGGTAAGTACTCCCCGCTCTCTCTCTCTCTCTCTCTCTCTCTCTCTCTCTCTCTCTCTCTCTCTCTCTCTCTCTCTCTCTCTCTCTCTTTTAAATTCTGTATATTGCTTGAAATAAGCTTCTATATTTTAATACTAGATTAGTTGAGATTCTAAACATTATTTAATTTGGTAATTTATCAATTCTCAAAACCCAAAAGATTATGCAGAAAGACGTTTAAATTAGGTATGTTGATAATTTGGGAAATTTGTGTCGCAATATTTGTTCTTACGTCTCATACCGTATTGTCGATAAGTAGCCTTCTTAGTTCTTTGTGAGGTGTTTTCAAAGAAATTGTTAAGCTGTGTTGAGATTATCCTAATTAAGGAAGATAAGGTTGTTAACGTAATAGCTGAAGTCATTTAAGTTGCCCACAGGTGTTGAGTAATTAGTAAGCTGTCACTTAGGCGATTTAAATATCTTACATTTAGTTTCTTTTAGTTACAGTGTTTCATAAGTGATTTGTTTTACTGTTGCCGTCGGAATCACGACACTGAGCATTATCAACAAATTATTTGGGGAAAGTAACGTCAAAGGAGTTAACAGGGAGCATGGAACTACTTCAAGATTAAAAGGCCGGTCCCTTTGAGTTGAAATCAAGATGAATGAAGTGAATGGTGAGTGTGAGACTTCCTTAGTAAATCATTGGGATATTAGTCACTGTTGGAGAGCTCATCTTGAATGAGAGGGTTTTTTTTTCTTTCTTTTTGTATTGAAAAGAAATTCAAGATTTTAGCAGTAATGTTAATTCTTTTAACTTGATTATCAGAATTAAGTCTTTGTTTTTGCCACTCTATAGAATTGTGTCTTTGAAAAGTCATGGCAAGTAAAGAATTGATTGTTATTAGTTGCTATTTGGCAACATGATAGAAAGAAGAAAATTTGAATTCTTACTTAGGTTTGTCCGTTTCTTTTAACTCGCGAGAACAAATAAGTAATAAAGGAATAAAGTAAATGACCGGAATGTTTGTAAAAACCGATATGTGTGACGCAGTCATTTCAAAAGCTGTAATAGCAGTTATGATTTAGTAAATATGAATGTCACGTTTCAGCAATAACATTCCCCTCTAACCACTTGCTAAACAACAATGTAGAACTATTTACAAACAATGAGAAATTCAAAAAACAAAAGATGACCTAAAATTTTGTATTGGTTTTTAAGAACATAGTAGTTAGACGTTCGAGCCGGACACCTTGTCACCATAAACCTTGAGTGGCACCTGCGTATTGGAAAATAGCTTGGTCAAACAATAAACTCTGATTCACTGAGACACAGAAAAATAGGAATAGAGATAATCAATAATTCTAGGAACAAGGGATATTCCAAAATACATTTAGGGGATGAATGTAATTATGTCATGTGATGAGTTTTTAAGCATAAGAGGAAAGTCAACTGGTAAATATAAAAGATATTATGCATATTGAAAATATGACCATTTCTATTCTTCACGCTACACGAGCTCTTGCTTAAACAATTCGGTGTCGCCTAAAGATTAACCCAAATCAACTCACCCGATGCTGACACTAACTAAGCAAGGTATGTAACTCGACTGACAGACGTCAGTATAGATTGTTGCCGTAGATGATGCACACTTGTCTCTACACCTGTTCACTAAAAGGCAATTAGTTCCCCTACCTACATAACCTCCCACAGCCTTCTACTTTGTAACCGCAAAGAGGAAATTAGAGAAAAAAACCTTGATGAACTCTTTGACAATTTGACCTCAGGTAATAAAAAGAAAAAAATAACAGAAGGAAATTGTAATTATTCCATACGGTCAAAAAAAAAGACATTAAGCAACCTAACATCACACACATGTTAAATCAGCAAACATCATTTCATAAGCTCTGTTAAAAAGAAAAAAAAAAAACTTCATATCTTTCCTTTGATGAAATTTGATGGGTTGGAATAAACACAATCATTCAATCTTTTCACAATATTCCTATCCATAGTGTCTGGAATTCCTGGACTGCTAAACAGGAGAATGAATTCTAATACTAAATGTCATGGAAATATAATAAAGCTAAAGAGTTGTGACAAAATTATCTGAAGTATTTTAAGATTGGCTTTATGTCAGTGAAGTTAGTCTTCTGCCACAGATTTCATATTACCTACTATTAATGATCATGATAATGAACGGGATCAAAGTGGTTTATCTTGTCTCTTGAATCTCATAACAATTAAAATGTTTAGAGAAAGGTTCAAATCACGCAATCTTGAAGAATTATAGTACTCATACTTTCAAGTTTGGGTATATATATATATATATATATATATATATATATATATATATATATATATATATATATATATATATATATATATATAAATAAATATACATATATATATATATATATATATATATATATATATATATATATATATATATATATATATATATATATATATATATATATATATATATGTTACAGTAAGAACACGTACCTAGGGATTACGCGTAAACCCTGAATATTTCAGTG
>NC_090732.1:73384823-73397323 GCF_036898095.1 Palaemon carinicauda
TTAAGGATTTAGCTGTAAACAGTATTCTGAATAACTTGTACCCTTAAAGAGTATATGAGTGAGGCTGTAAAGTAAGTTGATAATGTTACCTATTCCTGGATTAGTCAACAAATTTCAATTGTGGAATCTTATGAGTATTTGCCATGATTTTGGTCAATTCAATAAAGAATAGCAATAAATGGTGCTTTTCACATCGTTTTATATATACCACCTGTAAATATAAAATTTTTACAAGATTTCAATTAAATTTTAGTATTCCTGTACTGAACTACGTTCATTTAATTAGATATAATGGTTTTCAGACATACAGGAAGTTTGTTCTATGGCACAATACTAGTGACTTTTTGGTGGATCAATAGACTCGAAAGTATATTATATAATTATAAATGTTATTTATACTTCTGTATTTATAGGCATGGTTAGTTTTGACAAACATTTCTATACATTGTCTAGAATTGCTACTGTTGTTATCTGTGGAAACCTACTGTATATTTTTTTAATTTTCTTTTAACTTGGTAAATGGAGATAATTGGTATTTTGAGTATTTTGTAAGCATTGTTTAGAACCAGTGTTCAATGCTTGTTGAGTGGTTCTTTAACAGACTGTTTACGCTTGTAATTATGTTGTGACAGGTTTGAGTTTCTGGTCTGTGTCAGAAAAGGAAGTCTTCAAAAGGTTAAACAAACTTCTCTGAAGATTAGTATAGTGTTACCTACATACAGGAATACTGCCTTATAAGATATCTACAGGACAACTAGTTTGCTGATACAATTTGTGGCTAACCACAGCGTATGTAACTATAACATTTTGATTTGTTTTCTTGTGAAATTATATAACTATTCATTGATCTATTTTGATATTTCTGAAATTTCTACTGTTTCATGTCCAACTTGTTCATACTTGTAAACTTCACTTTAATGGCCTTGTTTGGACATTTTCAAAACTTTCAGACTCTATTTAGCCTACATTACTTATCACATTGTAAAATTTGGTTTATTTTGCATTTTTCAGTTTTTCACCATCTTTGATTGGTAGAGAATAAATAAACATCAGCTACTGATACACTTGTTTGTTTCTGCCAAGTCAATGGTTTAAACTTATTGGAACGTGCCAATAAAGTGAAAAAGCTACAACCTGCCTGTTGTGTCCTGCACCTGTCCTGTCGACAAAGCTGTCCGTAGCTGTTACGACGATAGTACGCAACACAGTGTCTAATATATAGCAACGGAGCGTTTGAGCCAGAGTTGGACAATCGTTTCGCCAGTGTTAAGTGTTGGTCATACAAAAACGAGTAATTCTTAAAATGGACCAGGAAGAACAGAACGCAAAAGTGGTGGACGGGGAACAGAATCCTGAAACGATCAAGAGATCAGTCTGACACTAAGCAGTCGGATGAAATTCCAGGGGCTCAACCTGAGACCAGACATGCACGTAGTCTAACACAAAGAGGTCAGGAGGCCTACATTGAGAGGCGTGACAAATTCTGTCAGCAACTAGAGGACCTTTGGTCAGAGATACAACCCCAGTTAGAGGAGGTAAGAACACCATCTAATGACGTTCAGTTGTTGCTCGAGGCTCAGGAAAAACTCCTACAGTCCTACACTAAACACCAAAGACTGGTAGATGAGTATGGAGCCTTTCTGAAAGGAATGAAGACGCTAGAAAGTATCAAGGACCTAAATGCATGTACATCTCTCACGGAAGTTCGTTCAGCAAAAGTGAACCTTGTAATTACATTGCTCCACGATCACTTTCGCAACCTGACACAAGCACAATATACAAAGTCAAGATCATCAAAGAGCATCAAGACTTCAAAAAGTGGGTGCTCTAGAGGATCTGATTTATCAAGTCTAGCACGGAGAAAGCGGGCCAAAGCAGAGGCCGCCAGGATAAAATTTGCCTATGCAGAAAAACAAGCCATGATCTTGAAGCAAGAGGCTATGTTAGAAGAACAAGTCACGCTTAGAAAATTAGAACTTGAACAGGAAGCTGCTCATGCTGACCAGGAGAAGGCTGAACTGAAGGCCACCTTGAACCCTCTCGAGATTCAAAGAGAAGCTGCTGTGCGGAAGCCGAAGCACGTGTCCTAGAATGTGACGACAGTCAGGCAGTAAGCCATCTTCCCGAGGAGACTGAAGACCCACTGCAACGTGTATAAAACTTTGTTAAAAATCACCCTGGTCCAGTCGAGTTTCCAGAACCAGCTAACCAGCAAGACAAGACTCAGACCCCAGTAACAGCACAGCTTAACTACAACGCTCCTGTTTTCATTCCAACTGTGAATCAGAGTCTGCTACCTGTGGTACATGCTGTCTTACCCTCAGACTCAGCACTTCCAGAAAGTACAACTGCTCCTGTACCGAGACCTACTACTTTTAGTCAAAAACAGGATAGTATACCAGAATTCCTTACCACAAACCCGATGGCGAACGTTCCTGTGGCTAATGTGAATTTCAGCCAGGATACCAGTACTACATCAGAAATAACCAAATTTCTCTTGCGCAAAGATTTATTATTTTCTCGACTGACTAATTTTAATGACCGGGCAGAATCCTACCTCGTATGGAAAGGAAGTTTTAAGTGCGGGGAACTGCAGGTGTCGGACTCTGAACAGTTGGATCTTTTGGTCAAGTTGCTAGGAGCTGAGTTGTCAAAGCATGCCATAAGTATAAGATTGTCTAATGCAGACAACCCTAGCAGGGGCTTACAAAGACTGTAGCAGAGACTTGATGAGCGTAACGGCACCCCAGAAATGGTGGAAGCATCCATCAAGAATAAACTTGCTCAGTTTCCAAAACTCACAAATAAAGACAACAAACGCCTGTACGAGCTTTCTGATATTCTGTCTGAAATAGAATACTATAAGGAAAACCCAAAACTCAGATGTTTGCTGGCCTACTTTGACTCTTCCTCCGGGATCAAACCTATCGTCAGTAAATTACCATACGGACTTCAGGAGAAGTGTGTGATGAGAGCTTCCAGGTATAAATCACAGCACGATGTTGCTTTCCTCCCTTCAAGGAATTTACTTCCTTTATCAGAGAAATGAGTCGGATAAAGAACGACCCGGGACTCGACCTTGAGTCGAACGTTACATCATCAGCAAAGGGGACCTTGCCACGGAGTGTACCTCAGTTCAACACCAAGATAAACGTCTGTAAGACAGCAGTTGACCAAAAACCTGAAAGTTCTAGAGAAGAAAAGAACGTATGCATTCTTCACAAAACTAAACATCTATTGAATGAATGTCGTGAGTTCAGAGTGAAGTCTATAGAAGAACGCAAAAAACTACTGAAGGAAAATAATGTATGCTACAAGTGCTGCGAATCAACCACACATATAAGCCGAAACTGTGATGCCAAGATATCTTGCAAGGAATGTGGAAGCAAACAGCATGCTACAGCACTACATGTTACTGGAGGGAAATTATCAAAGGACATTCCCCAAGCAGCTCACGGCGCGGAGTATGCTGAAATGGTTGAAACTAAGACAACTTCAATCAACTCTTCTTGCACAGAGATCTGCAAGGATTATTATGGTGGTAAATCATGTGCAAAAATACTCCCAGTGAAGGTGTTCCATAAGGACAGTCCAGACAAGGTTGTGCGAATGTATGCCATTATTGATGACCAAAGTAATCGGTCTCTCGCCTCACCCGACTTCTTCAATCTATTCAACGTATGGGACAAGCCAGAAAACTACATGCTATCGACATGCTCTGGCAGAGTAGTTACTTCAGGCAGAAGAGGGAGAAGCTTCGTCATAGAATCGATACAGGGTGACACGAGATTAGATCTGCCAACCTTAATAGAATGTGATCACATTCCCAACAATCGAGATGAAATTCCTACACCGGAAGTCGCAATGCATTATCCTCACTTGATGGATATCAGAGACAACATCCTACCTATTGATGATAACTGTCAAATTCTACTGTTAATTGGAAGAGATCTTATAGAGGCACACCATGTGATTGATCAGCGCTTTGGTTCGCAAAGGGCTCCATATGCTCAGCAGCTAAAACTTGGATGGGTGATTATAGGAGAAACTTGTATCAACAAGCAACATATCCCAATTGAACTTAATATCAAATTAACCAACATCTTACCAAATGGACAGCCATCAATGTTTGAACCATGTATCAACAAGTTTGATATCAAAGACAACTACTCGGATCCCATAAAACAGGATACGCATTCGTCTATATTTGAGAAAACAAAGAATGACGACAAGCCATCAATGTCTTATGAGGATAAAATGTTCCTAAAGCAAATGGACAATGAATTTGTGAGAGACGCCAGCGGAAGTTGGGTAGCACCGTTACCGTTCCGTGTACCACGCCAGTCTCTACCAAACAACAGACAGCAAGCTCTTCAATGTGCCATGCTATTAGATGCCAGTCTGCGAAGAAAACCGGTAAAACAGGAACACTTTCTCACATTCATAAGTAAGATTTTCGACTATAACCATGCAGAGCTTACTCCACCACTCAAAGATCACGAAGAGTGCTGGTACTTACCATTATTTGGCGTCTACCATACTAAGAAACCTGACCAGATCAGAGGTGTGTTTGATTCCTCTGCTAAATGTAATGGAGTATCGCTTAACAGTGTTTTGCTGACTGGCCCAAACCTAACCAACGATCTTTTAGGAGTGCTTATACGTTTCCGCAAAGAAGTGGTGGCAGTAACAGCTGATATCCAGCACATGTTTCACTGTTTCCTGGTAAGAGAAGACCACCGCAACTATCTGCGATTCCTGTGGCATAAAGATAATGACATTGACAATGACCTTGTTGAATACCGCATGAGAGTTCATGTGTTCGGAAATAGTACGTCACCAGCCGTTGCCACGCTCGGACTGAGGAAAACTGCTCAGGCGTCAGGAAAAGATTTCAGCAACCGGGTAACACAATTTGTGTCAAGAAACTTCTATGTAGACGATGGCCTTACATCATGCACTACGAAAGAGGTAGCTATCAATCTCATAAAAGACACACAAAAGGCACTGGCCATGTATGGGAACCTAAGGCTTCACAAAATGGCCTCAAATTCTGAGGAAGTCATGAAAGCTTTTCCAGCCAATGATCTGGCATCAAACCTGAAGGACCTAGACCTAGAGGCTGACAGTAAGCCTTTACAAAATAGTCTAGGATTAAGCTGGGATGTAAATACGGACAAGTTCTTGTTTCAGTTGTCATCTGAAAATAAACCTATAACACGGAGAGGAATACTTTCGACGGTTAACAGCATCTATGATCCGCTCGGATTCCTAGCTCCAATCATAATACATGGTAAACTTTTACTCAGAAAGCTAGTTTCAGAGACTGTTGATTGGGACCAGCCCCTCTCAGACGAGACAGCCACAGAGTGGATATCTTGGAGAAACACCTTGCAGGAATTTGAAAAGCTACGCATACCGCGTACTTATGTGCCTTACCTCAGTGAAACTGTCTCCAAGGAGCTTCATGTCTTCTCTGATGCATCCGAAAAAGCCATAGCAGCTGTTGCATACCTCCGTACAACCGACATCAGTGGTACACCCAGTTTGGGTTTTGTTCTCGGGAAAGCAAAGGTTCCACTGACCGGTGGCCATACCATTCCACGTCTGGAATTATGTGCAGCTGTGTTAGCTATAGAAATTGCACAGTACATTACAGATAACCTAGATATAAGCATAGAAACAGTCAAGTACCAAACAGACAGTAAAGTTCTCTTAGGCTATATCAACAATGAAACCAGGAGATTCTACACCTACGTAGCAGAGTGGAGCGTATCAGAAGATTCTCTGATTCTAGTCAGTGGAACTATGTGCCAACACACCATAACCCAGCTGATTCAGCAACTAGATCCTTTGAAGCTCATGAAATTCACAATAGCAAATGGTTATTTGGACCAAAGCATCTTACTTTGCAACACTGTCGATCCAGACAGTGACAAGGAAGTTCGCATAAATGTGGACATAAAGAAGACATGTGCTACACTTGCTCACATTATAGGAATAGACAGATTCCTACATTTCTCTACTTGGGACTCACTTGTACGAGGAGTTGCCTTTTTAAAACGGTTCTGCCGTTCACGCAGGGCAGTAAAGACACAGTCTTTAACTTCAGTGGACAGTTATATCAACGCTGAAAATTTCATCATAAGGTCAGTACAATCGGAAGTTTACCGAGTGGAAATGGACTGTCTTCAGCAAAATGAACCTATACCAAAGTGCAGTCAGATAGCCAACCTCAATCCATTCTTGGACGAACAAGGGATATTACGAGTAGGAGGCCGAATAGTCAATTCTGACTTGAGTTTGAAAGAAAAGAAACCCATAATTGTACCAGGACGTCATCATATAGCAATGCTGTTAGTCAGACACTACCACTGAAAAGTCAGACATCAGGGTAGACACTTCACTGATGGAGCAGTTAGATCCGCTGGATTCTGGATTGTTGGAGGAAACGCTTGATTTCATCATTCATTCACAAGTGTGTGACATGTCGTAAGCTAAGAGGAAAGACGGAGTGTCAAATCATGTCTGATTTACCAGAGGATCGTCTTGAGCCATCACCTCCATTTACAAATGTAGGAGTAGATGCCTTTGGACCATGGACAATAGTTTCACGTAGAACTCGCGGTGGATATGCTAACTCCAAGCGTTGGGCTATACTTTTTTCTTGCTTAGTAACTAGAGCCGGTTTTGGTTTTAAGAAGCCAATAATGTTGAAACGTGATGCCATCCCTAGGGCCAGGGGAATGGCGGTGTATATTAGGACCGAGTACCCTGCTTCCCATAAGTCCTGCTATCAATGTGGATGTCATGAGATTCAGGTAATAAAAGTTTGTGGCAGGCATAACAACTTTTATTTGTGTTCGATCTACCGGAATCCAGACATAGATGATTCTATCTTCGATTGTCTAAGATACAAGAAGATGATAGAAAGGATTCTTTTGTCTTTGTTGGTGATTTTAATGCTCACCATAGGGTGTGGTTAAGTTCTATCTCTCCTACCGATCACCATGGCTTAAGAGCTTTAGACTTTGCCTCTGAATCAGGCTGTGAGCAAATCATAAATGAAGCTATTTACAGGTCTGGTAATTGCTTGGACCTCGTATATACTGACTCCCCTGGCGTTATAGCTAGTAAGGTTGGTTCTCCAGTCGGGACATCTGATCATGCCTTGATTTCATTATTAGTGAAGACTGAGCAGCCTGTCCCTGATATATCATATTCTTGTAAAATTTATATGAAATCCCAAGCAGATTGGAATGGGATTTTACATGATCTTTTGTGCTTGAATTGGTCACAATATATATAATAGTGTAGATCCTGTTGTCCCTTTGAATGAGAATCTAGTCAACATAATTGATAGGCGTATCCCTTCTCGTGTGCTAAGGTACCGAGTGAAGGACAAACCGTGGTTCAATGATGATTGTAGACGTGCTTATTTGGAGAAACAGGAGGCCTATCATCTTTGGAAGGGTAACAGACCAGATTTGACCTGGAACAACTATACTCAGCTTCGAGCTTTTGCTCAGAGAGTTTATGCCTCAACTGAAAAGGAGTACAATTTAACCATAAAAGAAACACTTTCTGGTACAACTCAGGAACATAAATGGTGGTATA
The DNA here is from genome assembly GCF_036898095.1 of Palaemon carinicauda. Classification (NCBI taxonomy): domain Eukaryota; kingdom Metazoa; phylum Arthropoda; class Malacostraca; order Decapoda; family Palaemonidae; genus Palaemon; species Palaemon carinicauda. The sequence continues at coordinate 73,392,441 of NC_090732.1, forward strand.
CCCTTAAATCTGCACTCTTTGGTGTAGATGCAACAGTTCCTCCTTTACTTAAACCAGATGGCTCAGTCACTCACTGTCCAAAGGAAAAGGCAACCCTTTTGGCTGATATTTTTGACAGTAAACAGAGTAATGAAAAACTTGAACTTCCTCATTCCTGTTTTCCTGAGGCTAAACTAACTAGTTTAGCTTTTCGATCTCGTGAGATTAAAGCTCTATTGGTGGACCTTGATGCTTATGGAGGTGTAGACCCAAATGGTATTTTTTGTTTTTTATAAAGACAGCAGATTTCTTAGCTCCAAAGTTATCTGTTATTTTGCGCAAGTTAGCAAGAAGAGGAGCTTTTAGCACTAGTTGGAGAATTGGTAATGTTACTCCTCTATGTAAATGTGTTTGTGGTAGCTCAAATCCCACTGATTACTGCCCAATTTCCATAACTCACATATTATCTAAAGTTTTTGAACGTCTTCTGGCAAAACGTCTTAATAGGTTTGCTGAAGGTAATCATCTACTCCCTAGTTTGCATTTTGGTTTTTGTAAAGGCCTTGGAGCATGTGATGCCCTTCTCACAATCTCCAATGCTGTACAGAAATCTCTTGATTATGGTCGGGAAGTTAGTATGATTGGCCTTGATTTTAGTGCTGCTTTTGACCGTGTTAATCATGAGGCCCTTGTTTTCAAACTGAAACAGTTGGGAGTGGGTGGGTCGTTTCTTAGCATTATTATTGATTTTTTAAGTAATAGATCTCAAAGAGTTGTTGTTGATGGGCACCATAGTGATTATAGGAATGTGATATCCGGTGTTCCACAGGGTAGTATTCTTGGCCCATTACTTTTCATACTATATACACATGACATGTGGTTTGGCCTAGAAAACAAGCTTGTTGCATATGCAGATGATGCTTCTCTCTTTGCATCAATTCCATCCCCTGAATCTAGATCTAGGGTTGGTGAATCCCTTAATAGAGATTTAGCTAGAATTAGTGCATGGTGCAAATTATGGGGTATGAAGTTGAATCCTAACAAAACTCAAAGTATGATTGTAAGTAGGTCAAGGACGGGGGCTCCTCAACATCCAGATCTCAGTATTGATAATGTTTCTTTAAATATGTATGACTCTTTCAAAATTTTAGGTGTGATTCTCGACAGTAAATTTACTTTTGAGAAACATATAAGGTCTGTGTCTTCTTCAATTGCACAAAAAATAGGCTTATTGAGAAAGTCTTTCAAGATTTTCGGTGATCAATCTATTCTGAAGAAGTGTTTTAATTCTTTTTGTTTTGAGTATTGTTCTCCTGTCTGGTCTTCAGCTGCTGATTCTCATCTTAATCTGTTGGACAGAAACTTACGGTCTATTAAATTTCTTATTCCTGATCTAGATATCAATCTCTGGCACCGTCGTTCAATTAGTTCATTATGCATGTTGCATAAGATTTTTCATAACTCTGACCATCCTATACATTCAGATCTCCCTGGACAATTCTATCCTGTTCGTAATACTAGGCAGGCAGTTAATTCTAATAGCCAGGCCTTCTCCATCACGAGGCTCACTACTACCCAGTACTCTAGAAGTTTTATTCCAGGTGTTACCAAGTTGTGGAATGATCTTCCTAATCGGGTGGTTGAATCAGTAGAACTTCAAAAGTTCAAAGTTGGAGCAAATGCTTTTTTGTTGACCAGGCGGACATGAGTCTTTTTATAGTTTATTTATGACATATATGTTTTTGATGTTGTTAATAGTTTATATATGACATGTCTGTTTTGACGTTGTTACTTATTTTAGAATGATTTATTGTTAATTTGTTCTCTTCATTTATTTATTTCCTTATTTCCTTTCCTCACTGGGCTATTTTTCCCTGTTGGAGCCCCTGGGCTTATAGCATCTTGCTTTTCCAACTAGGGTTGTATCTTGGATAGTAATAATAATAATAATAATAATAATATCGAGCTTATTGAAGAAATGAGCTCCTTGGCTTTTATTAACGCCGTCAGACGATTTATATCTCTACGAGGTCAAGTGAAAATATTCCGGTCCGACCGTGGAACTAATTTTATTGGTGCAGTCGACAAGCTGAGAATAGACTCTATTAACGTCGAGGATGGACCTTTCAGGAAATTCTTGTACAATTCAGGAACTACTTGGATCTTTAATCCACCACATTTCTCTCACATGGGAGGAGCATGGGAAAGGATGATTGGCATCACCAGGAGGATACTAGACTCCATGTTGTTAAACAATACCGGAAAAAGCCTAACACGTGACGTACTAAACACGTTCCTGACAGAAGTGTCGGCGATAATTAACTCCAGGCCTCTAGTACCTGTGTCAACAGATCCAGAAAACTCATTAATCTTAACACCAACTATGTTATTAACTCAGAAGACAGATTATATCTTCACATCGGATAAATTAGGAGACTTCAATGAAAGAGACTTGCATCTTGCAGAGTGGAAACGTGTGCAAGCTTTAGCCAGCATCTTTTGGTCTCGTTGGAGAAAGGAGTATTTACCGTTATTACAGCAACGTCAGAAATGGATTGAGCATCGCCGTGATCTCGTCAAAGGAGATGTGGTCCTACTTAAGGACAAAAACTTATATCGTACCCAATGGCCAATGGGTGTAATAATGAATCCTCTGAAAAGTTCCGACGATCATGTCCGGAAAGCTGAAATGCGTACCATCGTCAACGGTAAACCGACCATCTACACACGTCCAATCGTGGATATGATTCTTCTCGTAGAGAACTGTCTATAATTCTGTATTTAGTGACATTGTATACAATATTTATCATTTGGTATAGTGATATCCGGTAGATATCAGACGGGGAGTGTACTGAACTACGTTCATTTAATTAGATATAATGGTTTTCAGACATACAGGAAGTTTGTTCTATGGCACAATACTAGTGACTTTTTGGTGGATCAATAGACTCGAAAGTATACTATATAATTATAAATGTTATTTATACTTCTGTATTTATAGGCATGGTTAGTTTTGACAAACATTTCTATACAAAGTCTAGAATTGCTACTGTTGTTATCTGTGGAAACCTACTGTATATTTCGTTAATTTTCTTTTAACTTGGTAAATGGAGATAATTGGTATTTTGAGTATTTTGTAAGCATTGTTTAGAACCAGTGTTCAATGCTTGTTGAGTGGTTCTTTAACAGACTGTTTATGCTTGTAATTATGTTGTGACAGGTTTGAGTTTCTGGTCTGTGTCAGAAAAGGAAATCTTCAAAAGGTTAAACAAACTTCTCTGAAGATTAGTATAGTGTTACCTACATACAGGAATACTGCCTTATAAGATATCTACAGGACAACTTGTTTGCTGATACAATTTGTGGCTAACCACAGCGTATGTAACTATAACATTTTGATTTGTTTTCTTGTGAAATTATATAACTATTTATTGATCTATTTTGATATTTCTGAAATTTCTACTGTTTCATGTCCAACTTGTTCATACTTGTAAACTTCACTTCCATGGCCTTGTTTGGACATTTTCAAAACTTTCAGACTCTATTTAGCCTACATTACTTATCACATTGTAAAATTTGGTTTATTTTGTATTTTTCAGTTTTTCACCATCTTTGATCGGTAGAGAATAAATAAACATCAGCTCCTGATACACTTGTTTGTTTCTGCCAAGTCAATGGTTTAAACTTATTGGAACGCGCCAATAAAATTCCAATGTAGGCGATGTTGTCAAGTAGATAAAGGGTCCTGCCGGTATGCCAATATATGGGTGTATAGGAAGAAAAACACAAAATCCTGAAAAAAAACTCTCTGAGCTTTGTATGGCAATGAAGAATACATATAAGAAATATTTTGTCAAAATTCCTCTTATTTTCATAGTTACAGGGTAATTAGTAAAAGTAACTCAATAAACCAAAAACATTGTTACCTACAAAAAAAGTGCAGTATTTCTTCTGTTATCGTAAATTTTGATAGTTATTACAATTGAATATTAAAGAATTGTGAACAATGGCATCTGTATAGATTCCGTGAATCACAAGTCGAAGTATGACACGGTAATTACACCCTTCGGCCTTCAGTCCTACCACAAACCTCATAAAGAGTACACGTTTGAGTTTTACCTCTGACTTTCACTCGTTCTTAAGTCTGTTTTTCTCGGTTTCAGCAAGAATTTCATTATGCCAAAGAACAAGACATTTTCAACTTCTCACTAACATAAGGAAGAAGAAAATTTGTTCAAATAAGAGTTCAGAAGTGGGTAATACTGGCGATAATAGTGGAGTTAGTGAAGGAGAGAGATGATGAAGGAGAGACCGTCTCGCCTAAAGAAGCAAGATATTGAGTAAAGGGATCTTCATTTATGATTAAATTATGATAAATAGCTGAGTTTGTTTATCTATATCCAAAAAGGAACATAAAATTCATAATGATCATATATTGTCTTTGTAAAAATACAAAAACAAACTTTGAAGGCCCGTATCTCAAAACTAAAATTATTGGCCTTCAAATTCTATCTTCTCCCTTAGCTTTAAATATATAGCATTGAAAGTTGGTATATAACTTATAAAGACATTACAAAACAATGAAATGAAGCACTTTTTTTTCAGATTTATAGGGATTAATTTTTTACCATAATGAAAAAATTCATATCTATCAGACTAATTTTTAGGATAAATCACCCTGGTGTCGCAAAACAGAAGGTCAAAAGGCTAAAAACCTATGCAGTTTTGAGATGTCTAAAGTCACTTTATTAAGTGGTATGAATATCAAAGTCCTGTCATTATGTAATGACATTAGCTAGCTGAACCCCTTAATGATAGAGGCAGTCTTTTGAATTTTATGTGTAAAGGGTGTTAATTTAAGGAAATCAACAGATATACAATTAATACATTAAATCTAATCTCTC
>NC_090732.1:73410261-73426296 GCF_036898095.1 Palaemon carinicauda
ACTGGTCTCTCTACCAGACCCAGCACTATCTCAACGGGTACAGAGGTCAATTGTCTTCGCTTCATCACAGAGAACCCAAAACATTCATCTCATGATTTTCTCTCCTTAGAGGTTAAGAAAAGATTTGGGATCTCAAAAGGCAGTATAGACTTCTTAGAAGAATACAAGTCCAAGTCAACCAGATAATATGAATCGTCTTGGAAAAAGTGGGTTGCTTTCATCAAAGCAGGTGCTAGACTTGGGCCTGCAGCTCCCCCGAAGCCCATTTCATGGTCCTTGGTCAAGGTCCTACACTATGATTCAATTTTGAACAATGAAGATTGCTCTCTTAAGGATTTGACTCAAAAAGTAATTTTTCTGTTAACGATAGCCTCGGGGTCTAGAGTTAGTGAAATAGTGGCCCTATCCAGAGACGAGGGCCATATTCAGTTCACAGAAGCAGGAGTACTGAATCTTTTTCCTGATCCAACCTTTCTCGCTAAGAATGAGCTACCCACTAAAAGGTGGGGTCCCTGGAGAATCTGCCCTCTGAAGGAAGATATCTCGCTGTGTTTAAAGGTCTATCTTCGAAGAACCTCAGACTTCAGGGGAGGACAGCTCTTTAAAGGAGAAACTTCAGGATCAAACTTATCCCTAAGACAGCTGAAGGCGATGCTCACCTACTTTATTCCCAGAGCGGATCCTGACAGTACATCCGTGGGTCACGATCCAAGGAAAATTGCTTCATCTCTGAACTTTTTTCAATAAATGGACTTTGAGCGTCTTTGCTCGTACACTGGATGGAAATCTTCCAGAGTTTTCTATAAACATTATGCAAAACCGGTGTATGAGTTGAATCATTTTGTGTTGGTGGCAGGTAGTGTATTAAAACCTGTCGTATAGTGCTGCGATGAACAGTGAATTGATTGGGACTTTAAATTACTGGGTAAAGGTGCTGACACCTTCCAGTGCAATACCTTTTAAATGAGGGTCACCATGGTGACACTAAAGACTGTTCAAATTATTTGAGGTGGATAACACTTGTGCCGTGTGTACTTTACACAGTGTTGATTATATCCAACATTACAGAAAACTATATTGGAAAATTTTATTATATATTCAAATTCAAGTGTGGCACTAATCATTTCTTCGATTTCAGGTGGAAACAAAATTTTCTGTATTATGTTGCCTAATGTATATTTCTCTTTACATATATTAACGTATATTTCACATGTTACCATATATTTGATTATTTATTATGAATAAATACCTATTAATGTGTAATTGCGTCTTATTTCGCCCTACAATTAATACAAATAAAGTATAGGCCAGAGTTTTCTTACCTAATAACCTAAGTATGTTTGGACAATAAAAATAGCTAATACTTTTGCTCCAAAACAATATACAAACAATGGGACTTCTGTATATCTAGTTGATGCTAGGTTCCAACACAATATACAAACAGTGAGACTCTTGTATATGTAGTTGATGCCATGTTCCAATACATTATACAAACCATGAGACTCTTGTATATCTAGCTGATGTTATGTTCCATTACAATATACAAATTGTGAGACTCTTGTGTATCTAGTTGATGTTATGTTCCAACACAATATACAAACCGCGAGACTCTTGTATATATATTTGATGCTATATTCATTCATACAATATATGCAAACCTTGAGACCCCTTTCCTACTGTCTAGTATGACTCTTCCCTGCAGGGGGCAGGTAGCACTAACATTGTCTATGATCAGTGGTAATGACGTATAACGGTAACGTCATGTGTCTCAATGGCCTGGATTGCCATAGGAGAATTTGTCCCAAGGTTAAGGCACCTATAAAACCCACAGATACAGTACTTTATAGTAATTCTTTGGTAAACTTCCATCAGGACGACATGGCCTGAGCCCAAAAAACGGATTTTCAGCGAAGCAAAAAATCTATTTTTGAGTGAGACAGCCATGTCATCCTGATGGACCCGCCCTCCTTTTCTATAAGAAAAAGCCTTGGCAGGATCCCTCCCGAAACTACTATATCTGTAGCACCATGCTCAATGCTACAAGGAATAAGTGCCATCTTGGATACTCGTAATAGTACAGGAGAAAGGGTAACCTTGATTACGGCTCCCCTTTTGTTTTCGCCACTCTTCCCCCTCGAAACGAAAACGCTATTCGGGGTGAAGATTGCTATTTATCGTATCAAGACATACGTCCCCTGATATTATGCGATATCCTTAAGAGAAATTTTAAGGATATTCGCGCCACGAGTTAGAATTCTGGAGACCTAAAGGTCAATTCTCTGCGAATATCACTGTCGCCAAATATCGCTTAGAAAGCTACCTATAGGAACCTTCCATCAGGACGACATGGCTCTCTCACCCAAAAATAGATTTTCGCTTCGCTCTAAATCCGTTTTATTGGAATTTGGGTAATATGAAGTATTCAAAGTTTCCTTTTGTTACCTGACTTAATTAGTTTTAAAACATTAGTAGAGGGGTCCTTTTTGTTCCTATATTGTCAACTGAATTTTCCTTAACTAAATAAGCAGAGGCTGTCAACAGTGCTGGGGGGGGGAGTGTCAGCACATCCAGGGGATGGGAGTTCATTGCTCAAAGAATCCATTAGACGAGGTTGAGAGAGAGAAAGGGGTTAGTGTGATGTACCTGCTTGAGAATATTAGGCCACCACACGTCAGAAAGGAAATTGGCACTCTCCACTATCGGCACAATGAGAGTATACTTCCCAAATGGTCCAATCCATACCCTACACGAAGGATGGTATCAAAACAGATATACAGGCACAGATGTAAGCTAAACATGCCTGTTAGGACTGAGACGAAGAAACTATGGAACCATCCTCCCCATATCTGTAATGACCGGCTTCCGGCCAAAATCTGAGAGTCCTACCCGAAGCATTGGATCTCCCTGGATTCCGAAGACCCAACACTTGAGAATAGTTCTGCCAAAAAAGTCCAAACCCTCTTCGGGATAGCCGAGATCATCCAATACTCTCACATATAGCTTTGAGCGCAAATACCTCCTAACTGTGACACCTCCTCCCATTCATCAAAGCAGGCAGCAATGACGGATGTAGAAACATCCACGCCAGTGGCAATAATGGATGCAGAAACATGCATGCCATTAAAAATATATATATGTATATGCACATATATATGAGTAATTTTTACTCATAGAGTGTGGACAGCAAGACGAAAGGAAGTTTATAAAATTAAGAGAAAGTTGAAACAATATTAAGAAGAAAAGGATGAGAGAGAAATTTAGATTCAAACTAGGGGAGCAATTTCCCCAAGTTCGAGAGCCCTCTTGCCCATCAACAAGTTTCAATACGGGAATGATATGCCGGGGTGAAGCTCAATGACTTCATCAAGACCTTCTCTCATTAATAGGTTACACAAACAGACGTATTCTTTCACCTGACACCAATTATGTCCCATTTCGACAGGTAATGAGACATCAGAATATTCGTTTTTTTCACTTTATTATTAAAAATCTTTGTGAATACAATTTACACAGCCTGATACTCTTCAGATGAGTACCTTCTTGTTCTAATGATCGCTCATTAGAACAAGTAAATACAATGTTGCTCTGTCAATATGCTGAACAAGTAAATACAATGTTGCTCTGCCAATATGCTGAATTTTGTGGAAATCTCCACTGTGATGGAAATATGCTCTCACCAATAGGATTGCTGTACAACACATCACCTATCAGACTTAATACACATCACCTATAACAGAGTTCAGTGACCGCGTACAACAATTTATGACAGTCACAGTATGCTTAAAAAGGTCATCAATCTCACTGTATAAAACACACACTTCTACATATTTTTCATACAAAGATAGTGACATTATGATAGTGACATTCTAAACACTAGTCTGTCAAAAAGAGGTAGAGCAATACATGGCATCCTAGAACTGAAAGGTGGCAAAGCCTCAGTTTTGATCAAGGGTTTATCTGAAGGAACTCCCATGAAGGTGTTTACCATGACAATGGTGGATGCTCCCTCCTCTCCCCATCTGACACCTGAATCAAGCGTATTGGATGAAATAGATAACTAGTGTATCTCTCACTGAAGGACAAGTTCTGTCAGATGCTTCGACATCATCTTTCGGTCATCAGTACTGGTGACGATGATGTGGGAGAGTGCTCAAGCACAACAATACGCATCTATCTGTATGACGAGACGCTCATTTATCAGAGGGTCTGACGGTTTGCAAAACCTGTCGCTGACGCCATTGAGGAACAGCACAAGGTGTTGCATGAACTGGGTGATATTGAATCCAGCATCTCTCCTTGGTCTTTGCATATTGTTCCAGTCTGCAAGGACAACAGTATACGGTTGTGTGTGGACTACCGTAGACTGAATAAGGTGACAGTCTCTGATAGGTTTCCTATACTATAGATGGCAGATTCTGTATTTGGACAACACGGAGTCAAGTATTTTACATCACTTCATCTCGTTTGTGGATGCTATCAGTTACCATTAGTAGAGGACAGTAGATTACATGGATTTCTCTACTGCCTTTGGACACTGGTCATTGATTGTTACAGAGATAAAAGCAGAGTATTCTACGAGATATCCAGAAAGCCAAGGTTATTGTCTACATTGATGACATCTTCATCCATGGGGATTCTTTCTAGGAACACCTGAATCTATTAGAATGAGTTTTGGCCACTCTCCAGAAGCAAGTTTTCAAGATATAAAGATAAAACTTGCGAAGTGTTCATGGGTTCGATTTGAAGTTAAGAATCTTGGTCATCCGGTTGGACGTTCTGGTATGCGTTAGCAATCAGAGTACATCCAGAAAGTGGAGGGCTTCCCTAAATCTACCACTAAGCATGAGCTACGGTGATTTCGGGGACTGGTAAACTTCCAACAGAAGTTTATCCCGATGGGCTCACAGATTGCTAAACCGTTATCCGCGAAGAGTGGGGAACAAAAATCGCAAGTGACCAAAAAAACTGATATGGACTGTGACTTTGAGCGCTTGAAGGAACTAATCAAGTAGGGCATTATATTGTCGTACCTCGACTAATCCGCTGATGTTTAACCCATGGATCTCTTTGTTGGTGCTTCAGGTGATAGCTTACGACTCCATGACTTTCCTTGACTGACAGACCCATTAACCTACCAGTGAGCATGAGTTGGCTGCTTTGCAATGGGGAGTGAAAACCTTTAGGACCTTCCTCTATGGACGGTTCTTTGTAATCCATTCTGGTCACCATCCCCTGATGTATCTTCAAGACGTGAAAATGTTGGAAAGCCATCTAGTATGGACAAAGGAGGACTTGTCTGAATTTAACTTTATTGTTAATTACAGTCTACGTGATCAGAATGCTGCAGCAGACTGGTTATCCAGCTGGACTGCATCAACTGACTGCATGATTGTTATTGAATCTACAACTCCAAAGTTGCTTACTGGACTGGCCTTGTATTAGAAAGTACATGGTCCAAATTCTCTCATAGATTCTTTGGAGGAGGTTGTGAAGTGCTGGATGGTGGATCAGGTATTGCACCTGCATCTCAGCTGAAGGGAGCCAAGCTCTGGGATGCCTTAGTTCAGTTTCTGAAAGACACTGGTCGACTATGTGTCAAATTGGCCAAGACTAACAAGATCAGGGTTATGGTGGCCGATGTGGTAGTGTCCCTGACTGGGGTTCGAGTCCCACTCAAACTTGTTAGTTTCTTTGGTCACTGCAACTTCACCATCCTTGTGAGCTAAGGATAGGGGATTTGGGGGAGCCTAGAGGTCTATCTGCTGAGTCAGCAGCCATTGCCTGGTACTCCTTGGTCCTAGCTTGGGTGGAGAGGAGGCTTAGGTGGTGATCATATGTATATATGATCAGTCTCTAGAGCATTGTCCTTAATGATAGGGCAAGGTCACTGTCCCTTGCCTTTGCCATTAATGAGCAGCCTTTAAATCTTTAAACTGGATCAAGGCAATGTGGTTTCCAGGTACTGTCCCACCTCTGGAGTTGCTTTTGGAAGCACCTAAACTATAAAACTTGTAAATATGGGTCCATTTTGGTCCCACTTGCCCTGCAGTTTACCGTGATCTATCTGTGACCGAGACACAATTTGTGCATTATCAGTGTCTTTTTGGAGTGCATTTTAACCCTCTGATCAAGTTCCATAATTACGTTCAGGGCCATAAGATGGGGGTGATAGCTCAGTGCATTTGACTCTGAGGGCTTGGCTACTGATGATCATGAAGCACCAGAGGATTGTCCTGTAATACAGTACATGACTGAAAAGACACCACTTAAATTCCAGTTGTAGGCCTGTCTCAACACTGCAGTAAGTTTAGTAATGTTACAGAAAACCTTATATTGTGCCTTTCTTGATTGTGACAAATGTTTGCCGTATCAGTGACATTGTACTAAGATAACTTGGCATAGAGTACCAAGTACTGTCTGGAAAACAGTTACAGGTTGACAGATACCTGTGACAGCATTTTAGGCAACGTCCAGTTAGAAGTAAAGGTCTCTCCGGGTGGAACTTCCACTGTTTAACCATGCCGGTCATAGCTACCATAGTCATTAACTTTAGTTTTGTTTTTGGCAAATATCTGCTGAATGCAGCCTACCTAATCCTGGATTTGCCCCCGGGACAGTTGTTGTACGACCACACTACTATTCTTCAATTGTCTCTCAAGGTACTGAAACCACTGTCATAAAGGTGACTGACCCTGAACCTAACCGTGGAGTGTTGTCCAGGAATGCTCTTCTGTTCTTTAGTCAGGTGATTAAGTTCCAGAGAGATCATCAACTGATCTGTACTGTCATTAAGATGATCTACTCCGGAATGCCTGCATCTCATGTAGGAGACACTGGTCTGACATGGAGATACACAAAGGTCCTCTAGTCAAACAGAACGCAGATGGCTCTGTATTTCCTGTGGTCACCATCAATGTCCTGATTGACCTAGTTGCAAAGATACACCTCCAAAATGCTCTCTGATTGCAATGCTCCGTCAACTCATTTGCCACAAATCTTTGATTAGTGTAATCAGTGATATGTACCGAACGTGTGGGGGATGACAGACTTGTAAGATTTCAAGGGAGGTCGTTGCCTTGCAAACCTCGAAAATAGTGACCTCTTATCCTTTTGAATTGTTCGCTATGTACCTTGTAAGTCTCCCAACAACAAATACTGGTTTTATTGGGTGTCTGATGGTAGTCAACCATTATTCCAATTTCGTGATGGCAGTACCCATGGGAGAATATGAGGAGCAGTACAATATGCTGCCACTTGAAGACCAAGTTTTTCTGAATATTTCACGTGTTCCAATCCGGATGTTGACTGATAATTTCCAAGAAATTTACAGAATTATTGGAGAGGTATAATGTTACAAGTGACAACAGCAACATACAAACATACAAACCCTCTAGTAATGACACAGTGGAACAGGTGAACCGTACCATTGGCAGGTTTTTGGGGTGAATTCCAGGGTACCTCAAAAAAGGGACGGATATTTATCCAGAGCAGTTATTTACTACAACCACTCCCAACAATCTGAGAATGGTTGCACTTCATCTGAGAAGATATTGAAGCATACTCACGATGTTTATAGTATCCCATTGCTTTCAGCAGAAACGAAAGACCCATGGGCTGAAGGACATCCTCAGTACAAACCGTTTAGGAAGAGTTCTCTGGTTCTCATGAAAATACACGTGTTGGGACATCTGTTGAACAAGCTCATCTACAGGTTTGAGGGGTATTCTGTGTTACTAAGGTACATGATAATAAAGTCACATATGGGTTGAAGAGACTGCCTGATGATGTACTGGTAAAGGCTCACTATACCCAGCTAAAGGCATGGTTTGAACCTCCCATCTATTTTAGGAGGCACTTTCTCTGGTATCTGAAGGGTCTTGATGCAGCAACCAAGATTAATAATAGTCCAACTTCATGTGGTGTGGCTACAATAGTCGCTTGATAATTTTTGTCTTGAGATTGTAACAAGTTCCGACATCAATGGAAAAGTTTACAATCCTACGAGAAGTTTTATTCAGACCAAGCACAAACTTGAGCCAGCAAGGAATTATGAAAGAAAAATAGCACTGGATGCTATTATTATTTATTATTTATTATTATTATTATTATTATTATTATTATAATTATTATTATTAATTATTATTATTATTATTATTAGTAGTAGTAGTATTATATTATATTGTTATTTTTATTATTGTTATTATTATTATTATTATTATTATTATTATTTGCCAGGCTACAACCCTACTTAAAACAGCAGGATGCTATAAGCACAAGGGCCCCAACAGGGAAAATAGCTCAGTGAGGAAAGGAAACAAAGAAATAAAGATGACAAATTTGTAGATAACTTGTATTTTTCCTAACTATAAAAACCTTAGCTATTTAATACTGGTATTACTTTCGGCGTAGCTGAAATGACGAGCCATTGATTTCTAAAGAGGGTTTACTACTCACACTGCTGGTAAATGGGAGGGTAAGGGAGGGTAGCTTGCTAAACCCCCCCCCCCCCCTCACACACTTGTGCTTGAGCTCACTTAGCTTGGAGGTAGGACTTCAAGGGGGATAGGGCTGGCGGGCAAGTTTGGTTAAATAGCTAAGGTTTGTTTAGTTAGGAAAAATACAAATTATCTACGAAATTGTAATTTGTTCCGCAACTGGAATACGAACCACGCTATCTAATTGGGGTGACTCACCCATTATGAAGGGTGGATATCCCAGCCAGACTGGCTTTTTGGCTTTGCCCGGGGGCTCCTTATCTGAGTGTGTTAGCATTCAAGAGATAAGGAGCCCCTGCACCTCGCTAAAATATTGCGTGCGGCCTACGCAAGCCGTGTGTGAAGGTATGTAGAAGTGTGACTCGTCCTAGAAAATTGTACCGAAGTTCTTTAGATGGGAAAACTTGTATGCTAGGACTTTCCCAATGCCACCTCGTCCGGGTATGGGGACGTAAAAGTATTAATCTTAATACCAGGAACACAAGGAAGCATGGTTTACCTGCAGTGGTTTGAGGTCAGCTTTGCAGAGAACCCAGGATGCTGCTTTCCCCAAGAGAGGGGATGATGAAGAAAAGAATAAGGGCCAGTCAAACCTTTTCATTCATGCAGACTAAAACTGGATAACAATGCCCTCAACCTTCTGCTACTTGTCCAATAAGGACCTTGAGGTTTTAAACCAGCTGTTGTGCAGCCACCACAGGACTGATAGAAAAAGTATCAAGTCCCCTGTAGGTTACGTCTTGCAGGTAGTGTGATGTGAACGTGGTCTGTCTTTTCCACACCCCAGCTTGAATAACCTGCGTCACTGAAAAATTTCTTTTGAAGGCCAGGGACATAGCTATGACCCTGACATCATGTGCTCTGGGGCGACGAGACGGAGGAGGGTCTGGATTTAGTGCCAAGTCAATGACCCTGCAAATCCATGCAGAGATGATGTTCTTGGTGACCCTCCTCTTCGTCCTTCCTGTGCTGACGAATAGTGCTGGCACACGAGGACAGGCTGCGGCTGTTCTCTTGAGGTACAGCCTCAAAGCTCCTCACTCGGCATAGTAAGAGATGGTCTGGGTCATTTGTTACAGTGCGGAGACTAGAAATCCGGAAGGAGTCAAATCGAGAATCCGCTAGTACCGGGTTCTGAGTCTTAGCAATAAACTCAGGGACGATGCTGAACTTAAACTCTTCCCATCCCCTTGAATGGGCGATATCATACAAGAGACCATGAAGTTCTCTGACTCGCATGGCCAAGGCCAAATCTAGCCGGAACACCGTCTTCCAAGTTAGCTGGCAATCTGATGCCTGGCATAATGGTTCATAGGGAGGTCTCTTCAGAGACCTGAGAACTTGAACCACGTTCCAAGGGAGAGGTCTCACTTCCGACTGGGGGCAGGTAAGTTCATAACTCCGTATGAGTAGAGAAAGTTCTAGCGATGAAGAAATGTCCATCCCTTTCAGTCTGAAGGCGAGTCTTAAGGCTGAGCGATAGCCTTTCACTGCCGAGACTGAAAGGCGCATTTCTTCACGCAAATGCGCGAGGAACTCCACTATTGCTGGAATAGTGGCATCGAGTGGAGAGATACCCCTTCTACGACACCAAGCACAAAAGACTTTCCACTTTGCCTGGCAGACTGCTGCTGATGACTTCCGCAGATGTCCAGACATCCTAATCACAACTTGTTGCGAAAATCCTATCTCAGAGAGGAGATGCTGGATAGTCTCCAGGCGTGAAGTTGTAGTGAAGCTACGGCTTTGTGGAAGATGTTGGCGTGTGGTTGTTTGAGTAAATTGTGTCGCAGAGGGAGTTCTCTTGGAGGCTCTGTTAGGAGTTGCAGAAGGTCTGGGAACCATTCTGTGTGATGACATAGCGGAGCTATGAGGGTCATTGAAAGATTGACCGATATTCTGGTCTTGTTGAGTACCCTCCTCATCAGACAGAACGGGGGAAAGGCGTAAACGTCAATGTTGTCCCACTGTTGTTGGAAAGCATCATAGCAGAGAGCTTTGGGGTCTGGGACTGGGGAACAGTACAGCGTGAGCCTGAAGTTCAGGGCCGTTGCGAAGAGGTCCACAGTCTGAGAATCCCACAAAGTCAGCACTTTGTTGGCTGCTAGATGATCCAAAGAGGACTCGGTACTCACTATCCGAGATGCTCTGCTCATATTGTCGGCGAGCACATTCCTCTTGCACAGAATGAAGCGTGCCGATAGTGGTATCGAGTAGATTTCGGCCCATCTCAGTATCTCTACTGCTAGATGGAATAGTTGCTGCAAAAAAGTACCTCCTTGCTTGTTGATGTAGGCCACTACTGTGGTGTTGTCGCTCATCACCACCACAGAGTGACTTGCCAGGTACTGTTAGAACTGTTGAAGGGCCAGAAAGACGGCCTTCCTCTCTAGAAGATTTACGTGGAGGTACTTTTCTGACTCTGACCAGAGGCCTGAGGTCATGTGGTGCAGCACGTGGGCCCCCACCCTTTTTTTGAAGAATCTGAAAACAGCATCAAATCCGGGGGGAGTACAAGAAGATCCACGCCCTTTCGTAGGTTCTCGTCCGCCACCCACCACTGGAGGTCCGTCAGTTCCGCAGGTCCAATGGGGATCTGGATGTCCGGGAAGACGTAAGCTTGATTCCAGCAGGATTTGAGTCGCCCCTGGAGGGCTCTCATCCTGAGGCGACCATTGGGAACTAGACAGGCCAGCGATGAGAGGTGACCGAGGAGACGTAACCACGATTGGGCTGGAAGTTCTTGTCTGAGAAAAGGTCTCGTGACCTTCCTCAGCCTTGCTATCCTGTCGTCTGATGGGAAGGCTTTGTGGAGAGTGGTGTCTATAATCATGCCTAAGTATACCAGTCTTTGATGGGGAAGCAAGGAGAACTTCTAGAGATTTATCATGATACCCAGATCTAGGCACAGTCTCAGAAGTTTGTCTTGGTGTTGAAGAAGGGTTGACACTGAGTCTGCTAGGATTAGCCAGTCGTCCAGATAGCGGAGGAGATGGATGCCAATCCTGTGTGCCCAAGATGATACTAGGGTAAACACTCTGGTGAAGACTTGTGGTGCTATGGAAAGACCGAAGCACAGCACCTTGAACTAATATTTTCTGTTGTCCAGGCTGAATCTTAAGCACTTCCTTGAAGACGGATGGACTGGGATCTGGAAGTACGCATCCTTTAGATCCAGTGTGTACATGAAGTCTTGCAGTCTTACTGCTAGTCTGACCGTGTCTGCCGTCTCCATGCTGAATGGAGTTTGTTTGACAAACTTGTTCAGAGCTGAGAGGTCGATGACTGGTCTCCAGCCTCCAGATGCCTTCTTTACAAGAAGGAGTCGACTGAAGAAGCCTGGGGATCCGTCGAGGACCTCTTGGAGAGCCCCCTTCTTCAACAGGGTCTGGACTTCTGCCCGAAGGGCTTGCCCCCTTGCTGATCCCATGGCAAGGGATTTCAATGACACTGGATTCGTCGTCAGGGGAGGTAGAGATGTTATGAACGGGACGCGATATCCTAGACTGATCACGGAGATTGTTCAGGAATCGGCCCCGAGTTGCTTCCACCTGTTTGCGCAACTTTGTAGGCATCCCCCCACTGGTATAAATGCAGGGGGACTGCCTATCCTAGCATTTGCAACCTCGGCTGCTTCCTCTAGGATTTTTGCCTCCCCTGGAAGACTTTTTGCCTTTCCTCTCTTTGACAGGAAAGGGCTTAGACACCAATGTCTTCGCTGTAGCTGTCGTCGTAGTGGTCTTGGCTGGACGGGACTGCTGTGGTGCTGGAGGCTTATAGGGCTTAGATGTTAAAGCCCTATGGAGGAGGGAGTCTTGATGTGACTTCCTCCACCGCTCAGCAGCATGTTCCACATCCTTAGGCTCGAATAGAACACACCCCTCCATGGAGGAATGGCTGAACCTAATGATCTTGGCACTAGGAACCTTCGAGTGGAATCTCTCAGCTACTGCATCCCGTTTCAGGATGGTATTTGATCACAAGTTCGAGACTTGGTGGGCCACAAACTCGTTTGAGTGAGTACCTGAGAGGAGGAAGTTTTTCATAGCTTTCCTGGTACGTTCCTTGGAGAAATCTTCAGATCGTATCAGGATACCTAAGGTCCGCAACCAGATATCGAGCCACGAAGTGGCTTGCATAGCATACTTCGCAACCTTCTGGTTGAGGATCTCGGCTGCCGTGAAAGAGACCTCCCGGTTGGAGAGTCTCTCAAGAAGGCCTCCCCTGGTTAGCTCTTCCAGCAAGTGGTGAAGTGGAAGAGCTAAACAAGGCTCTTCCAGGACCTCAAAGTACCTCCTCTGCTGTATGCGAGGAGGTGGGAGGAGCTTGTTGGTGGTACCGGAACAGTTGGAGGAGGACATCTCGCAGAGCTGCGGGGCAATCTTCTCCCTAGTACTCTTTACCCCATGAGACACGGGCAGGGCTGCACTGGTCTTAGAGGGCTTCTGAGTACCAAAGATGCGGTCTACGACCGTGTATTTGCCCTCTCGAGGATGGATCTTTGAGTCGGAAAACCCGTTGGGAGCCCTCATTAAAGTCAGAACCTGCCAAAACATGTGTTCCAACTCCTGCTGGTCTCCTCCTGTTGTAGGACTTGCAGCGAAATCTCCTTTTATCCCCAAAAACTCTTTATTAATATTATTATTATTATTACTAGCCAAGCTACAACCCTAGTTGGAAAAGCAAGATGTTATAAGCCCAAAGGCTCCAACAGGGAAAAATAGCCCAGTGAGGAAAGGAAATAGGGAAATAAATAAACGATATGAGAAAAAATTAACAATATATCATTCTAAAAACAGTAACAGCGTCAAAACAGATTTGTCCTATATAAACTATTAACTACGTCAAAAACAGTTATGTCATATACAAACAATAAAAACTCATGTCACCCTGGTCAACATAAAAACATTTGCTCCAACTTTGAACTTTTGAAGTTCTACTGATTCAACTAACCGATTAGGAAGATCATACCACAACTTGGTAACAGCTGGAATAAAACTTCTAGAATACTGTGTAGTAGTGAGCCTCATGAAGGAGAAGGCCTGACTATTAGAAT
The DNA here is from genome assembly GCF_036898095.1 of Palaemon carinicauda. Lineage (NCBI taxonomy): Eukaryota > Metazoa > Arthropoda > Malacostraca > Decapoda > Palaemonidae > Palaemon > Palaemon carinicauda. The sequence continues at coordinate 73,423,813 of NC_090732.1, forward strand.
TATCTGCCTGCCTAGTATTATGAACAGGATAGAATTGTCATGGTGGATCTGAATGTAAAGGATGGTCAGAGTTATGAAAAATCTTATGCAACATGCATAATGAAATAATTGAACGACGGTGCCGAAGATTAATATCTAGATCAGAAATAAGAAATTTAATAGACCGTAAGTTTCTGTCCAACAAATTAAAATGAGAATCAGCAGCTAAACACCAGACAGGAGAACAATACTCAAAACAAGGTAGAATGAAAGAATTAAAACACTTCTTCAGAATGCATTGATCGCCAAAAATCTTGTAAGACTTTCTCAATAAGCCAATTTTTTGTGCAATTGAAGAAGACACAGACTTGATGTGTTTCTCAAAAGTAAATTTGCTGTCGAGAATCACACATGACAAATTCGTAGATAATTTGTATTTTTCCTAACTATACAAACCTTAGCTATTTAAAAGGAGTATTACTTTCGGCGTAGCTGAAATGAGGAGCCATTAAAATTTAACGAGGGTTTACTACCCACACCGCTAGTTAGCGGGGGTAGGGGAGGGTAGCTTGTTACACCCCCCCCCCCCCCCCACACACACACCTGTGCTTGAGCTCACTTTGCTTGGAGGTAGGACTTCACGGGGGATAGGGCTGGCGGGCAAGTTTGATTAAATAGCTAAGGTTTGTATAGTTAGGAAAAATACAAATTATCTACGAATTTGTCATTTCTTCCGTAACTGGAATACAAACCACGCTATTTAATAGGGGTGACTCACCCATTAAGAAGGGTGGACGTCCCAGCCAGTACTGGCTTTTGGCTTTGCCCGGGGACTCGTTATTTGAGTGTGTCAGCACCCAAGAAATAAGGAGTCCCTGCACCTCACTGGGACCTTGCTACGCAAGGACTGCGGCCTACGCAAGCTGTGTGTGAAGGTATAAAGAAGTGTGACTCGTCCTTGGAAGTTCTTCTGAAGTTCTTTAAATGGAAACTTGTAGACTAGGACTTTCCCAATACCAACTCGTCGGGGTAAGGGGACGTAACAGTATTAACTTAATACTAGGAACACAAGGGAGCATGGTTTACCTGCAGTGGTTTGAGGTCAGCTATGCAGAGATACCAGGATGCTGCTTTCCCCAAGAGAGGGGATGATGAAGAAAAGAATAAGGGCCAGTCAAACCTTTTCATTCATGCAGAGTAAAAGCGGGTAACAATGCCCTCAACCTTCTTCTACTTGTCCAATAAGGAGCTTGAGGTTTTAAACCAGCTGTTGTGCAGCCACCACAGGGCCGATAGAGAACGTACCGAGCCTCCTGTGGGTCACGTCTTCCAGGTGGTGGGCTGTGAACGTTGTCTGACGCTTCCACACCCCCGCATGAAGGAACTGCTTCACAGAGAAATTTCTTTTGAAGGCCAGGGATGTAGCTATGCCCATGACATCATGTGCTCTAGGGGGATGTAACGGAGGAGTATCTGGATTCAAGGACAGATGATTTACCCTGCGAATCCATGGAGAGATGGTGTTTTTGGTGATCCTCCACTTAGTCCTCCCTGTGCGGACGAATAATGCTGGCACATGAGGACGGACTGCAGCTGTTCTTTTAAGGTATATCCTAAAACTCCTTACTGGGCATTATAGAAGATGGTATTCTTTGGAGATGGAATATCGGAGTTTTCCTACAGAGTTTTGTTCTGCTAACATGATAGGGTTTAGGTTTTCCATTTTCCATTTTTCTTGATTCCGGTAGATATATCTAAAAATGATATTTTCAATTTAAAATAAATTTTTGAATATGCTCACCCGGTGAATATATAAATAGCTGACGTCTCCGACGGTCGACTGATTCCAAAAACTCGCGAGCGATCGCCATGAAGGTTGTCGGGTGTGCCCATCAGCGCCGACTGTCGGCCAGATACCGCATATACTTCTCAACCAAACCAGTTCTTCTCAGTCCGTAGGGTCTCTATCGGGGAGGAAGGGAGGGCCTTTAATATTATATATTCACCGGGTAAGTATATTCAAAAATTTATTTTAAATTGAAAATATCATTTTTAAATATCAAACTTAGCCAGTGAATATATAAATAGCTGATTCACACTCATGGTGGTGGGTAGAGACCAGTATTAATACAATAAAGGCGTATATGCTCAAGAGTTTTTGACAAATATTCAAAAAACAAACTTAAGTATAGGTACCTGGTAAGGAAGCTGACTCTGATGATTACTCTGCCTCATTAGTCCGCTATCCTCACGAAGCCCAGCGATCCTTTTAGGATGCTGAAAGACTCCCAGGAGCTGCTATATCCAGGGTGAACACCCCTATAACAGGACCTCATCAATATCCTTAATCTGGGCGCTCTCAAGAAACAATATTTTGACCACCCGCCAAATCAAAAAGATTGCGAAAGACTTCTTAGTCTCCCGTACAACCCAAAACAAGATTAAAAATTTCAAGAGTAGATTAAAAGGATATTGGGATTAAGGGAATGTAGTGGTAGAACTTCA
>NC_090732.1:73426796-73496067 GCF_036898095.1 Palaemon carinicauda
ATTTCCAACAGATCACAGGCGAGTATCAAAGTTCAAGAAGCCAACACTAATTCAACCTATGCTATTTTTAACAAAAAGGGTAAGCTAAAGCAGTCTGAATTGATTAAAGCTACGGAAGAAATGCTTGAAAAGCAATGCATCGAATATCTGGACTATGAAAAATCCCAGCTATCTGAAGATGACACAGAAACCAATAAAAAGCTAGTAAAGTATGTTCTTGATAGTACAGAACGAGATGAAGAAGGTAGACTAGTAATGCCACTGATGTGGAACAACAAGAATCCCATTTGTTAGGGAAGAACTTCAATTTATCCCGGATGATACTGAAGTCTAACTTAACACGTATGAAGAATAAACCTGAGCATTTAAAGATGGTTAATGATGTATTTAAAGAGCAACAAAATCTGGGAATCATAGAGAAAATTGAAGATATTAATTCTTTTATAAATGAACATCCAGAAGCTAGTTTCTTGCCTCATATGCCTGTGTTCAAAATGGCCAGAGACACGACCAAGTGTCGAGTCGTGTTTCTGTCTAACTTAAGTGAGAAAAACAAATCTGCGAAGAGCACTTATAGTCATAACCAGTGTATGCTTCCAGGCCCTTGTCTGAATCACAAAATTGCAACTTCTCTGATTATGCAGAGATTTGACACCCATATGATTTGTTTTGACTTGAAAAAGGCATTTTTGATGATAGGACTCAAGGAAGAGGATCAGAATAGATTGTTGTTCTTATGGTATCGAAATATTCTCAAGGGTGACTTTACTGTTGTAGGCTATAGGAACAAGCGTTTAAGTTTTGGCCTAAGGCCTAGCCCTTGTCATCTCATGCTAGCTTTGTTCAAAATCTTGATATTGGATGTTGAGAGTGACAACGAGGAAATGGTTAACTTAAAGAAATCGCTGTATAATACCATTTATATGGACAATGGGTCATATTCATGTAACTCTGCCAAGGCTTTATATGAAGCATACTACTGTCTCCCTAATATCTTTGGACCATACAAATTTGAATTGCAACAATTCGTAACAAACGATGCAGAACTGCAAGAAATGATTGACCGAGATTATGATAGTGAAACACCCAAAGAGGTAAAGTTGCTCGGCATGGTTTTGGGATAGGGAAGCAGACTCACTAGGCCCTGGTAAGATTTTCCTTGATACGCAAGCTAGCACAAAGAGGTCAATTTTGTCAACATTGAATAGTATCTATGATATATTTAATATCTATGGACCAATCTTGAACAGGGCCAGGTTGTTTCTTAAAAAGCTTCAAGAAGACAAGACTATCACATGGGATAGCCCTCTCTCAGAAACATTAAAAAGGGGAATGGACACTTATTGGAAAACAGGTGAATTCTACTCCTAAAGTAGTAATTCCTAGATTCCTGGGTAGGAGAGATGGTACCTATAAACTAGTAGCATTTTCAGATGCAAGTAAGGATATTTATGGAACTGTGGTGTATATTGTAAATGTCTTCAATGGTAATACAAGTTTTTTGACCGCCAAGAGCAGGGTCGTTAACAAACAGTTAGAGAAGAAAACCATTCCTGTAATTGAATTTCAAGCTTTGGGACTAGCCACAGAGACTGTAATCAGTTTATTTCAAGAACTTGCTGGTCAATCAGTCGTTACTCCAATCAAAATTGTGAGCATGGCGATATATTCAGACAGTATGGTTGCTCTTAATTGGCTTTACTCTCATACATATAAGAATGATAAATTGCAGAAGAAAGGAGTTTTTATTCAAAATAGGTTGAAAGCTATAGGTGACTTGTGCCAAGTTTTCCCAATAACATTTTCATTTGTGAATGCATATGATAATCCTGCAGATTATATTAGTAGATGTGTCTCATACAGGAGACTTCAGAAGACTGCGTATCATGGTGGACCCGAGTTTCTTAAGAAACCTCAGAAAGATGAGGTTCAGTTTAGTTTTAAGGTGCCAAACCCCCTTGAAAAGAAAGATGAAGTACCCGGCCTTGAAAGGGAAGATACTTCCTTAATCACTGTCTCAACAGATTCTGAAAGTAAAGAAAATAACAAGAAAGACATAAAGAGCATTGAACACTTGATACCCCTGACTAAGTTTTCCAGTTTCCATAAGCTAGCAACTGTTCATAGGATGGTATTGAAATTCATCAAGAACATCAGAGAAAAACTAACAAATAAAGGAATCGACATTCATTGGGGAAATTGTGTCAAGGAGAAAAATCTTTATGCTTTAGCATGTAGGCAGATAATAGGTAAAGAACAGGAAAATAACTTCCAGAAGTTTGTGAATTCTTCAAGAAAAGTCATACATTAAAAAGAAACATTCCCAATTTGGTAACTCAAATGAATATTTTCCAGAGCAAAGACACTTTGCTAAGAATCCGGAGTAAATTCGGAAGAAACGAACAGATTTTCTTTCCTGTGCTGTTACCTAAGCATAGTTTGCTAACTAAATTGCTTATTCGTGATATGCATGTTAGTCTAGGACACGCTGGTGTGTATTCGATCTTGGCTCAGTTACGTAAGCAATTTTGGATAATCCACTTTTATTCCACAGTAAAGAAGGTACTTAGAGAATGTATAACTTGTAGAAGGCTTAATGAGAGACCAATCAAAGCAAATCAGAGTGCCTATAGGGATTTTCGGAGCAATCCACCACCTATTCCATACAGGTATATTTTCATAGATTACATGGTCCTTATAACAGTAATATGGAATGGTGAAAGGAAGAAAATTTGGTTATTATGCGTGACATGTTTGTGGAGTCGTGCCATCAACTTGAAGATATGTTTATCTGCTGATACTCGAGACTTTCTCAAGGCCTTCCAACTACACATATATGAGTTTGGCATCCGGAATTTTGCATATCTGATTTGGGATCCCAGCTCACTGCTGGTAGTAGAATCATTGGAACCTTTCTCAACGATTTTGAAACGCATGCCTTCTTTGAAGAAAATGACATTAAGCCCCTGAAGTTCGAGCATTATGCCAAAGGTAATAGTTCTTTGGGTTCGCTAGTTGAAAGCTGTGTAAAAATGGTGAAAAAGCTAATTTTTAGTTCTATTAAGAACACTGTGCTTGATTATCAAGATTTTTACTTCCTTATTTGTCAAACTGTCCATCTTATTAACAAAAGACCAATTGCTTTTAAGGATAGTCTGAGAGATGCTTGTATTGATAATGTAGAAAAACCAATAACTCCTGAGTGTTTACTTAAAGGCTATGATCTGGTATCAGTGAACATTATTCCCGAGTTGCAGAATTCTTCTTCAGATGACACCAATTGGGTGCCTGGTAGTAGTGCTATTGATGATGTTAAGGATAATTACTATAAGCTTAGACAAGCTAGAAACAGACTAGTTGAGGCATATCATTCAGAGTTTCTTGCAACTCTCATTAATCAAGCAGTAGATAAAAGGGATCGTTACAGACCTGTCAATCATAAAACCTTGGCTGTTGGAGATATTGTTCTGTTAAAAGAGGACGCAAGCAAACCAAGTACTTATCCACTTGGTATAGTAAAGAAGACAGAAGTAAATCACCTAGGGGAAGTAAAATGCAGCTCGTGTGCTTAAGGGTAAGTCTCGTGAAGTTGTGTACAGGACAACAGATTCACTCATTTTGCTTCTTCCTAAAGAAGGATTTCATACTGTTGTTGAAATTGAAACTGAATTACCTATTGATCAATTAAAAGTCAGAGAGAGAAGTAAACGGGCCCGCTGCACTTGAATCTATGAGAAACACAGAACTCTTGGTTCAAGAGGGCCTAGTATAATAGGCTTACATGGTTATGTATATTACCATATTCTTTGGGGGTAAGATACACATGGGCTATAAAGAGTGTGTAATGAAATTGTTGCTGGGAGTGAGTAAAAGTTGAACAAATGGTTTCTTTGATTAAACTTAGTAAACTTTAATCAAATTGTTGCTGGGAGTATACAAAATATATCAAAGATATATTTCACATTTATTGTTTACTTGACAGTATGTTATTTCTCTTTTATTTACTTAAACTCCCGGATACCTTTTAAAATATTTTGTTTCTTGTTAAGCATGGGATTTAGGAGTTTATGTTTTGAGTTCCTTCTACTTCTCATGAATCGTAATCACCAAGTTGTAATTAGCTATTTAGATTTACTATTATTACTTTATTGTGGCTAAAGTTCATGTTCATAAAGTTAATTTGGCTGATTCATGATAAATGTTTTCTTGATTAACCTTTTCAAACCCAAAGCTATAAACGAAATAACAAAGTTTAGCAGAGGCGACCATATAATGTCTCGAAGAAGAGGTGACGATATAACTGCCAAAACGCAGAATAGCAGTTGTGACTCGAAGACCAGAACGACAGGACCTGTTGTTGAACACTCCTACATGTTTTTTGTGTATCAGCCGATCTGCTTATAGTCTTCATGGATGACAGAGTTTAATGGTATAATTAATATGAAGATTTACTATTAAGAAGTTTGCCGAGGACAGCTACTATTGACGATGAAGGCGAAATTCAGCAAAACTACCAAAGGATTTGGGGAGAGAAAGGAGACGGGTTTTTAGCAGTTTGGAGGTAAGAATCGAGTTACATTTACGCGTGTTTCAGTCGATTTTCAAATTGCTTATATATGAACTTTGTCGGTTCATTAACCTAACTTGCACGTCCTATAAAATATTACCTGATAGTTCGTGATATTTAGAAGGAACTTGATAATTGTTATAAGTGTTATTTTCTTGTGAACTTTTGTAAAACTCATCGAGGTTTAAGTATCAGAGGTTAAGCTAACGAGTAACTCAGTTCTTTCATATATTAACGTTAAAAAACTTCTAAAAACTTTAAGACTGGGCTATTGAGCTTGCTTATATGTTAGCTAAGTAGACTAAGCACTGGAAAAAACTTATACTAAATTTTAAGCTAGGCACTTATCCTAGTAAATAACTTTAAATTTGTATCAGGCTAGCCTAAAACTTAGCTAAATACTAAGAATATTACGATCTTTGCTATCTAACTTATTACATTTTATATATTTACATTTAAGTAAAAACATTTAAGGCTTACGCCTTAGTCTAAACCATAGATGGCCATGACCTCTATTATAGATATTTCATTGTATTGTCAGGTTATGGAAAAATTCAGTGGTGACCATGTTGTGCTGGAGTGGTGTCTGGCGTAAGGTCATCTCTCCAAGAATATAGCACGGTTTGGAAGGGTTACAGTGCACAAAGGACAAGGATTCTCTCAAGCAAAGGGATTAAATTTTATTTTACTCAGTTATAAATTTTCTATTTCATTTTGACTGTTGTAATTAAATATAAATTAAACGATTTCTTTAATTTACCCTGTCGCCATTAATTTGTATATCATTGCATGATTTCAAGTAAAAAAGTTTTTCCATATGGCGACCGTGACAGGATTCGTGCAATCCTTAACCTCCCTGTCCTTTGTGTTGTAAGCCTTTTATTGTGGGTGGGGCTGTCCTCGGCTTCTTTATTTTTCATATTTGATATAGGCTTATTGGTATATGTAGAGAAAGCATCAAATTTGTGCTCGGTAATTGAATATTTTTATTGAAGTGAATATATGTCTTTTGTAACACGGATAAATATTCGTAATTGCTAGAAACTTTGTTTTGTGTTTATCTAGGTTTGGTATTAGATTAACTTTGTAGAATTATTAACATGTCTGAGGATATATTGAAGAAACGGCGTTCTTACGCTCGGCAAAGAGTAACAAAGATATATAATACAGTTCAATCGAATCTCGAAGGATTGTCTGAACAAGATAGACTTTTGTATATTCACAGACTTGAACAGTTAGAAAAAGAACTGTTAGGGTTAGACCAGGAAATATTGAACTATGTCATAGATAAGGAAGACGAAAGCTCCATTGAACAAAAGATTTTCACAGATGAAGACTACCAGAAAAAGATAATGTCGGCTTTGTTAAGTTTACAAAGGCAACAGGCTTCTAGTTTAGAAACTGTAACCACACCTACCCCGGTAGTTAACCTTAAGAATGAGTTAAGGATGCCTCAAGTTCCTTTACCTGAATATGACAACACCAAGGGTCAGTGTTTAGTAAAGTTCTTTTATGAATTTGAAAAATTGACTGACAAACAAAATTGGTCAAATCACTTAAAGTTTATGTATCTACGAAATCAGTTGTCAAAGTCTCCAAAGGCACTTGTGGATTCTCTTGATATTGATAACCAGTCATATGACGAGGCAAAGAAATTATTATTGCAAGCATTTGCAACTCCATTAACACAAAAATATGATGCAATTAAGAAACTTGTAGACTTGAAGTTAACTTTATCAGGTGATCCATATGCCTTTGTAGCCTCGATGAAAACTATTATGAATGCATTCAAAAAGCTTGACGTCAAAGTTGACGATGTTCTCCAGTACTTCATATGGCATGGTCTTAATGATCGCTTTCAATCTTTACTAATTCAGATAACAAATGAAAGCAAACCCTCATTAAGTGAAATTGAAAGTAACATATTTGAGGCTGTTGAGAGGTATAACAGAACGAATGAAAGAAATGTTGAGCAAAAGGAGAAAACTAGGACTAAGAATATAGAATCAAGCACAACTCTCGCAACCAAAGTTAGTGTTAGCCCTAATTATAAGTCATGTATCCTATGTACAAAGGATGGTAAGCAAGATACCGCACATTTGCTAGTAAATTGCCCAGTTTTTGCGAATCCCAAAATGAAAGTAGAGAAACTTAAAGAGCTGAATGCTTGTGTTAGGTGTGGCTATCATAATCATGTGACTCGTCAGTGTAAATTCAAGTTTACCCAAAGGTGTAGAAATTGCAGTGGATGGCATTTTACATACCTGTGTGTTGCTAAGGAGAGGCTTAATAGTTCCAGTACTAAAAAAGCTTCTGATTCTAGTAATACTGAATCCACTGAAACCTCTATGCATACTAGTGGGAAAAAGCCAGAACCGAAGCATACTTTAAATAGCCTCACATTAGCTGAAATTCATCAAAATGTTACTGGTGGTGCTGCAATTTTACCAACTTTTACATGTTCTGTGGCTGAAGAAAATAATGTGGTTCGAGTTTTACGAGATTGTGGTAGCCAGAGAAATTTTATTTGTAATAAGCATGTAAACCATATGAAGTTCCCTGTCCTAGCAAAAAACGTCCATATGACTATTCATGGTTTTAATTCTACTAGGGACCTTGTAACTGATATTGTTAATGTACCTCTCAAGTTAGGTAGGGAATGGTATTCCATCGAAGCAGTTGTTGTACCCAGTATTGATATAGAGTTGAAACTGGAGGGCTTAAATGTCATTGTTAAAGAATTTCAAGATAGACATTACATTTTAGCAGATAAGTTTCTTAGTGGTTGTGTGGACACTATTGGTAACATTGGTCTTATTTTGGGAAATGATGCTGACTTTTTGCTGTCGCTAACTACACACAAATTTGGATTAAGCAATCCCTCTGTGTATCTTGACACTCCAGTTGGTGTCATGCTCACAGGTAATATTAACAGAATGATGAAAAACTTGGATTATTTACCTAACATTAATAATGGAAATAGTTCACATACTGCGGTTAGCACTCAAGGAGACACACTTTGTATGGAAGGGGAAGCTGCCCAGACTAATAGACAATTACAATTCCTCGATAGACATAGCTTTTTGGCAGTCTCTCAGTCTGAACTTCGAGAGGACGATGTTGACTTGATTTCCAACAGATCACAGGCGAGTATCAAAGTTCAAGAAGCCAACACTAATTCAACCTATGCTATTTTTAACAAAAAGGGTAAGCTAAAGCAGTCTGAATTGATTAAAGCTACGGAAGAAATGCTTGAAAAGCAATGCATCGAATATCTGGACTATGAAAAATCCCAGCTATCTGAAGATGACACAGAAACCAATAAAAAGCTAGTAAAGTATGTTCTTGATAGTACAGAACGAGATGAAGAAGGTAGACTAGTAATGCCACTGATGTGGAACAACAAGATATCCCATTTGTTAGGGAAGAACTTCAATTTATCCCGGATGATACTGAAGTCTAACTTAACACGTATGAAGAATAAACCTGAGCATTTAAAGATGGTTAATGATGTATTTAAAGAGCAACAAAATCTGGGAATCATAGAGAAAATTGAAGATATTAATTCTTTTATAAATGAACATCCAGAAGCTAGTTTCTTGCCTCATATGCCTGTGTTCAAAATGGCCAGAGACACGACCAAGTGTCGAGTCGTGTTTCTGTCTAACTTAAGTGAGAAAAACAAATCTGCGAAGAGCACTTATAGTCATAACCAGTGTATGCTTCCAGGCCCTTGTCTGAATCACAAAATTGCAACTTCTCTGATTATGCAGAGATTTGACACCCATATGATTTGTTTTGACTTGAAAAAGGCATTTTTGATGATAGGACTCAAGGAAGAGGATCAGAATAGATTGTTGTTCTTATGGTATCGAAATATTCTCAAGGGTGACTTTACTGTTGTAGGCTATAGGAACAAGCGTTTAAGTTTTGGCCTAAGGCCTAGCCCTTGTCATCTCATGCTAGCTTTGTTCAAAATCTTGATATTGGATGTTGAGAGTGACAACGAGGAAATGGTTAACTTAAAGAAATCGCTGTATAATACCATTTATATGGACAATGGGTCATATTCGTGTAACTCTGCCAAGGCTTTATATGAAGCATACTACTGTCTCCCTAATATCTTTGGACCATACAAATTTGAATTGCAACAATTCGTAACAAACGATGCAGAACTGCAAGAAATGATTGACCGAGATTATGATAGTGAAACACCCAAAGAGGTAAAGTTGCTCGGCATGGTTTGGGATAGGGAAGCAGACTCACTAGGCCCTGGTAAGATTTTCCTTGATACGCAAGCTAGCACAAAGAGGTCAATTTTGTCAACATTGAATAGTATCTATGATATATTTAATATCTATGGACCAATCTTGAACAGGGCCAGGTTGTTTCTTAAAAAGCTTCAAGAAGACAAGACTATCACATGGGATAGCCCTCTCTCAGAAACATTAAAAAGGGAATGGACACTTATTGGAAAACAGGTGAATTCTACTCCTAAAGTAGTAATTCCTAGATTCCTGGGTAGGAGAGATGGTACCTATAAACTAGTAGCATTTTCAGATGCAAGTAAGGATATTTATGGAACTGTGGTGTATATTGTAAATGTCTTCAATGGTAATACAAGTTTTTTGACCGCCAAGAGCAGGGTCGTTAACAAACAGTTAGAGAAGAAAACCATTCCTGTAATTGAATTTCAAGCTTTGGGACTAGCCACAGAGACTGTAATCAGTTTATTTCAAGAACTTGCTGGTCAATCAGTCGTTACTCCAATCAAAATTGTGAGCATGGCGATATATTCAGACAGTATGGTTGCTCTTAATTGGCTTTACTCTCATACATATAAGAATGATAAATTGCAGAAGAAAGGAGTTTTTATTCAAAATAGGTTGAAAGCTATAGGTGACTTGTGCCAAGTTTTCCCAATAACATTTTCATTTGTGAATGCATATGATAATCCTGCAGATTATATTAGTAGATGTGTCTCATACAGGAGACTTCAGAAGACTGCGTATCATGGTGGACCCGAGTTTCTTAAGAAACCTCAGAAAGATGAGGTTCAGTTTAGTTTTAAGGTGCCAAACCCCCTTGAAAAGAAAGATGAAGTACCCGGCCTTGAAAGGGAAGATACTTCCTTAATCACTGTCTCAACAGATTCTGAAAGTAAAGAAAATAACAAGAAAGACATAAAGAGCATTGAACACTTGATACCCCTGACTAAGTTTTCCAGTTTCCATAAGCTAGCAACTGTTCATAGGATGGTATTGAAATTCATCAAGAACATCAGAGAAAAACTAACAAATAAAGGAATCGACATTCATTGGGGAAATTGTGTCAAGGAGAAAAATCTTTATGCTTTAGCATGTAGGCAGATAATAGGTAAAGAACAGGAAAATAACTTCCCAGAAGTTTGTGAATTCTTCAAGAAAAGTCATACATTAAAAAGAAACATTCCCAATTTGGTAACTCAAATGAATATTTTCCAGAGCAAAGACACTTTGCTAAGAATCCGGAGTAAATTCGGAAGAAACGAACAGATTTTCTTTCCTGTGCTGTTACCTAAGCATAGTTTGCTAACTAAATTGCTTATTCGTGATATGCATGTTAGTCTAGGACACGCTGGTGTGTATTCGATCTTGGCTCAGTTACGTAAGCAATTTTGGATAATCCACTTTTATTCCACAGTAAAGAAGGTACTTAGAGAATGTATAACTTGTAGAAGGCTTAATGAGAGACCAATCAAAGCAAATCAGAGTGCCTATAGGGATTTTCGGAGCAATCCACCACCTATTCCATACAGGTATATTTTCATAGATTACATTGGTCCTTATACAGTAATATGGAATGGTGAAAGGAAGAAAATTTGGTTATTATGCGTGACATGTTTGTGGAGTCGTGCCATCAACTTGAAGATATGTTTATCTGCTGATACTCGAGACTTTCTCAAGGCCTTCCAACTACACATATATGAGTTTGGCATCCCGGAATTTTGCATATCTGATTTGGGATCCCAGCTCACTGCTGGTAGTAGAATCATTGGAACCTTTCTCAACGATTTTGAAACGCATGCCTTCTTTGAAGAAAATGACATTAAGCCCCTGAAGTTCGAGCATTATGCCAAAGGTAATAGTTCTTTGGGTTCGCTAGTTGAAAGCTGTGTAAAAATGGTGAAAAAGCTAATTTTTAGTTCTATTAAGAACACTGTGCTTGATTATCAAGATTTTTACTTCCTTATTTGTCAAACTGTCCATCTTATTAACAAAAGACCAATTGCTTTTAAGGATAGTCTGAGAGATGCTTGTATTGATAATGTAGAAAAACCAATAACTCCTGAGTGTTTACTTAAAGGCTATGATCTGGTATCAGTGAACATTATTCCCGAGTTGCAGAATTCTTCTTCAGATGACACCAATTGGGTGCCTGGTAGTAGTGCTATTGATGATGTTAAGGATAATTACTATAAGCTTAGACAAGCTAGAAACAGACTAGTTGAGGCATATCATTCAGAGTTTCTTGCAACTCTCATTAATCAAGCAGTAGATAAAAGGGATCGTTACAGACCTGTCAATCATAAAACCTTGGCTGTTGGAGATATTGTTCTGTTAAAAGAGGACGCAAGCAAACCAAGTACTTATCCACTTGGTATAGTAAAGAAGACAGAAGTAAATCACCTAGGGGAAGTAAAAGCAGCTCGTGTGCTTAAGGGTAAGTCTCGTGAAGTTGTGTACAGGACAACAGATTCACTCATTTTGCTTCTTCCTAAAGAAGGATTTCATACTGTTGTTGAAATTGAAACTGAATTACCTATTGATCAATTAAAAGTCAGAGAGAGAAGTAAACGGGCCGCTGCACTTGAATCTATGAGAAACACAGAACTCTTGGTTCAAGAGGGCCTAGTATAATAGGCTTACATGGTTATGTATATTACCATATTCTTTGGGGGTAAGATACACATGGGCTATAAAGAGTGTGTAATGAAATTGTTGCTGGGAGTGAGTAAAAGTTGAACAAATGGTTTCTTTGATTAAACTTAGTAAACTTTAATCAAATTGTTGCTGGGAGTATACAAAATATATCAAAGATATATTTCACATTTATTGTTTACTTGACAGTATGTTATTTCTCTTTTATTTACATAAACTCCCGGATACCTTTTAAAATATTTTGTTTCTTGTTAAGCATGGGATTTAGGAGTTTATGTTTTGAGTTCCTTCTACTTCTCATGAATCGTAATCACCAAGTTGTAATTAGCTATTTAGATTTACTATTATTACTTTATTGTGGCTAAAGTTCATGTTCATAAAGTTAATTTGGCTGATTCAAGATAAATGTTTTCTTGATTAACCTTTTCAAACCCAAAGCTATAAACGAAATAACAAAGTTTAGCAGAGGCGACCATATAATGTCTCGAAGAAGAGGTGACGATATAACTGCCAAAACGCAGAATAGCAGTTGTGACTCGAAGACCAGAACGACAGGACCTGTTGTTGAACACTCCTACATGTTTTTTGTGTATCAGCCGATCTGCTTATAGTCTTCATGGATGACAGAGTTTAATGGTATAATTAATATGAAGATTTACTATTAAGAAGTTTGCCGAGGACAGCTACTATTGACGATGAAGGCGAAATTCAGCAAAACTACCAAAGGATTTGGGGAGAGAAAGGAGACGGGTTTTTAGCAGTTTGGAGGTAAGAATCGAGTTACATTTACGCGTGTTTCAGTCGATTTTCAAATTGCTTATATATGAACTTTGTCGGTTCATTAACCTAACTTGCACGTCCTATAAAATATTACCTGATAGTTCGTGATATTTAGAAGGAACTTGATAATTGTTATAAGTGTTATTTTCTTGTGAACTTTTGTAAAACTCATCGAGGTTTAAGTATCAGAGGTTAAGCTAACGAGTAACTCAGTTCTTTCATATATTAACGTTAAAAAACTTCTAAAAACTTTAAGACTGGGCTATTGAGCTTGCTTATATGTTAGCTAAGTAGACTAAGCACTGGAAAAAACTTATACTAAATTTTAAGCTAGGCACTTATCCTAGTAAATAACTTTAAATTTGTATCAGGCTAGCCTAAAACTTAGCTAAATACTAAGAATATTACGATCTTTGCTATCTAACTTATTACATTTTATATTTACATTTAAGTAAAAACATTTAAGGCTTACGCCTTAGTCTAAACCATAGATGGCCATGACCTCTATTATAGATATTTCATTGTATTGTCAGGTTATGGAAAAATTCAGTGGTGACCATGTTGTGCTGGAGTGGTGTCTGGCGTAAGGTCATCTCTCCAAGAATATAGCACGGTTTGGAAGGGTTACAGTGCACAAAGGACAAGGATTCTCTCAAGCAAAGGGATTAAATTTTATTTTACTCAGTTATAAATTTTCTATTTCATTTTGACTGTTGTAATTAAATATAAA
This sequence comes from Palaemon carinicauda, assembly GCF_036898095.1. NCBI lineage: Eukaryota > Metazoa > Arthropoda > Malacostraca > Decapoda > Palaemonidae > Palaemon > Palaemon carinicauda. Next base: position 73,439,794 of record NC_090732.1, read on the forward strand.
TTAAACGATTTCTTTAATTTACCCTGTCGCCATTAATTTGTATATCATTGCATGATTTCAAGTAAAAAAGTTTTTCCACATATGGTATACTTAAAACCATTCATGAATTGGGATTGAGAGGAGAGCTGCCACTATTTATTCGGGCATTTCTTTCACGTAGAGTTTTTCAAGTGAGAGTTGGGGAAACTCTATCTGAGAGTAAGTGCCAGGAAGAAGGAGTTCCTCAGGGTAGTGTGCTGAGTGTAACCCTTTTTGCACTAGCAATTAATGGGATATCGTCAGCCATTCCCCAGGATGTTTTCTCAACATTATTTGTGGATGATCTCTCAATATCATTTGCTGGCACCAGAATGGCAATGGTTGAGAGAAAAATCCAACTCTCTCTTGATAAAATTATCCAGTGGGCTGACATGAATGGATTTAAGTTCTCGACAAGTAAAACTACCGTTGTCCATTTTTGTCGTATCCGGGGAGTACATCCAGACCCGGATATATACATTAAAGGTCAACGGATACCATGTGCTAGGGAAGCTAAATTTTTAGGTTTGATATTTGATTGTAGGGTGACATGGGTTTCTCACTTAAAAGCATTAAAAGCTAATTGTGTTGAAGCTCTAAATATCTTGAAAGTATTGTCCCATACATCGTGGGGGGCAGACCGCAATACTATTTTAAAATTATACAAGGCCTTGATTTTTTCCAAAATTAGTTATGGTTGTGAGGTATATTCTTCAGCCACCCCAAGCCGGTTAAAAATATTAGACTCGATACATCATGCAGGTATTAGATTGTCTACTGGAGCTTTTAAAACCTCGCTTTACCGAATGTCTTCCATTCTTCGGTATCGGTTTAGATTGCAAAGACTCCCTAACTCTCTAGCATTTCAGACTGCAAGCCTTGTAAGACACGCATCATACTTTGAGTTGCACCCAAAATCTCCTCAACCTTATGGCTTTCGGGTGAAACGATTATTAGATAGTCTGGATATAATTAGAAATAAGGTACTTCCATTCAAGGTATCATCAATGCCTCCATGGAAGTTACCGGAGATATCTTTTTGTAAATATTTTATTGGAGATAAGAAGAATATGTCAGACCTAGAAGCCAGGTCTCTTTTTAATGAACATGTTAAAGAACATAGAGGATCAACTTTTATCTATACTGATGGCTCCAAATCTGATGCTGGCATTGGATTTGTAGTACATAGTAATGATTTTAATTGTAGAGGTGCACTTCCTCTGACTGCTTCCATATTTACTGCCGAACTGTATGGCATATTAACCGCTATTGAGAAAATAGCGTTGGAGAAGGAGGGTAATTTTACAATTTTTAGTGATGCAAGGAGTGTCCTTCAAGCTATGGAAGTTTTTAATTCTAACAACCCTCTAGTTTTAAAGATTTTAGAATGGCTTTTCATTATTGGACGGAGAGGTATAACAGTTCAATTTTGTTGGGTTCCAGCACATGTAGGTGTGTCCGGGAACGAGAAGGCAGATTCACTGGCTAAGGAGGCTGCATCCGAGTTGCTGCCAAGAAGGTATCCCATTCCCTGTGATGATTTCTTACCTGACATCAAGAAATTGGTTTGCAATAAATGGCAACAGCAATGGGATAGTCAAGATGGCAATAAAATGCGAGAGATAACAAATGACATATCTCCTTGGAGGTATAATATGATGCCCCGAAAATGGGAGACGTCTCTTTGTCGTCTCCGTATTGGTCACACTCGGTTAACACACGAGTTTCTGCTGAAGGGCCAACACCAACCGTATTGTGACGACTGTTTAGTACCTCTAACAGTAAGGCATTTGTTGACCGAATGCCCCAATTATAACAACTTGAGGAATAGATATTTGTTTGAGGCTCGAGGTGAGGGTGGCAGGTTCATCCTTGCCAAGATTCTTGGAAATGATGTGTCCTCCCATGCAAGTGGCATTTTAAGATTTATTTCAGAAGCAGGTCTTCTGAAAAATATTTAACTTTTATGACATTCAACTTTTATGATTTTGATTGAATACTCTTTTATTTTTTATTTTATTTTATTTTTTATTTTTGTATACATAAGTTAAATGTTACCGGCGTCAATGACCTCAGATGTCAGGATGCCTGAAAACTTTAAATCAATCAATCAGTCTCTCCTGCTAGTGTTTCGTTCACCTACAGAGATTCCTCTTCGGAGGACTGCTGAAGGTCAGCTTCCTGATCCAACAGCCACAAGAGGGTGCACCCGTCGGAAGGCTCGTCTTCCTCTTCGCCATAGAGGCCTTCCTTCACCTGCGGTGAGGAGGCGCCTCTTTGGTTCAACGTCTTCTATGCAGTTCCCCGTAGAGGAGCCTCTTGACCAATCTTCCATCACTGCACCTGCTTTGGTCCTGGACCTCACTGCAGATCGTTCACGATCTCCTTCGATGGAAGGTCTTCCTTTTAAAGGACACGTCGACCTTCCACCCGACAGACCTGCCGACCTGCCGTTGCCATTCCTGCATGGGCCTAACAAGGCTCCACCTGAACGCGCTATTGCGCGCCGCACGCCCACGCAACCTGACAAGTGCTCGTCAATAGCTCGTCAGGCCCCATCACTACAGCTTGCTGCTCATCCTGCTCGCCCTAACATAGGGCATCTTCCTAAAGTGCTTACGCGCCAACACGCGCTCACGCGTCAACAAGAGCAGAGCTCCACCATGCGCCATGCGTGCCCACATGCGCCAACGATCTCCTGCGCGCCCTGCGCACACTGTGCTCACGCGCCCTGCGCACACTGTGCTCACGCGCCCTGCGCACACTGCGTTCAGGCGCCCTGCGCATACCTGCCAACAATCTCCTACGTGTCAACAATCTCCTACGCGCCAGCGCCAACATGTGCGCCAACACTCTCTTGCCCGCCAGCACTCACCTGCGCGCCATTGTTCTCCTGCGCGCCAGCGCTTTCCCGCAGGCCAACATTCTCCTGCGCGCACATGTGCACCCTGTGGAGGATTAATTTTATTTTAATTTATTTTTGTTTTGCCAAATCGAGAGAGAGAGAGAGAGAGAGAGAGAGAGAGAGAGAGAGAGAGAGAGAGAGAGAGAGAGAGAGAGAGAGTTGTTTTAGTATTGTTAAATCGAGACATTTTATTTGCTTTAGCTTTGTCATTAGAGAGAGAGAGAGAGAGAGAGAGAGAGAGAGAGAGAGAGAGAGAGAGAGAGAGAGAGAGAGAGAGAGAGAGTGTGTGTGTGTGTGTGAGCGAGTGTTTATTTACTTAAGTTTGTCAAACCGCAAGAAAGAAAGAAAGAGTGTTTATTTGCTTTAGTTTCGTCAGAGAGAGAGAGAGAATTTCATTTGCTTTCGTTTTGTTAGATCGCGCGTGCGCAAGAGAGTATGTGTGTATGTGCGTTTGTGTGTGCGTGTTTTGTGTGTCCGCGGTGCGCGCTGAAGAAAAAAGGGTAATTAGCGAATGATTGTTTGAAGTTGGAAAGATTGTTGGTATAATTGAGGTTGTTTGTTTACCTTTTTAGCTAGGATAGGGTGGTGATGAATGTCTTGGGCGAAAGCATTGGATATCGAACGATAGAAGGAGTCGGTTGTGTATTTTTTTTGCTCTTCGAAAGCCGGCTGTGAAGCTTTTTTTTATTTTCTGAGTAAGTACTGTTTTTATTCATTTTTGTTAGGCGCGTTCGTGAATGATAGAAAGTTTATTGTTTATCTTTGATTATAGTGCGATAGTTGTTAGTTAGGAGTGTTCATAAGTGTTTTTCTTTTTTATTTTGGCAGGCCGCGATTCCTCCTTTGGAGAGGTTTTCTTGAATGTAAATTTGTTTGTTGACGACCTGGCCTGTATTAGATTGTTTTAAGACTGCTCTTGGATTACGCAACCGTTGATGACCTGGACTACGATTAGGATTACGATTTGATTGCACTGAACGATTTCCTTGATTTTGATGCCATAATGACCCAACCCGTTTGAAGGATTTTCCGTTTGGATTACTGTTTATAAAGATTGATGATGATGATGATACTGACACCTGTGACTCAAGGAGTTGAGGCCGTTATGGCAAATTAAGAACTCTTCGGTTACCATAAACTGTAGTGGTAGTTTGCCATGAAAGGACAGTTCGGCTTGTGTGTGGCGACAGTGTTGGTGTCGTAATATATATATATATACACATATTTTGAGCTGGTGTGCGGTTTAGTATTAAGTTTGTTAGGGTTTTTTTATTTGAATGGTGATACTGTTTTTTTGGTATATTTATGAATTTAATGATTTGTTTTACGTGTAATTATTTTGGTTGTTGGTGGTTTATATGTTAAGCTTATTTTGAATGCAGAATTTTTTTGCCTTTGGTTGCGGTGAATATAATTTTAAGGCTATGTTTTGTTTTCATTTTCCTTCTGTCCAAGAGTCCAGTTTGAAGTAGAGTCAGGGGAAAGTTTGTATTGTGGGATATTGAGAAAGTAAGAGTGATTAAGGGTGTGGGGGGTTTGTTTTTGTTGACATCCCGCTACATAAATTTGGCGCCCGAACAGGGACGACTGTTGAAGGTGGGATTGAAACTGGACTGTTGGACAAGGGTAAATAGGAATTAGATTAAAGATATTAATGGTATTGAAATGGAGTTAATGGAAGAACAGTTGCATATTTTAAAGGAGGAATTGCGGTTGTCTAATGAGCGAGAGGAGAGGTTGTTGTTGGAGAATGCGAGGTTAAGTAGTGAGAATGAGGAGATGCAAAGGAAACTTAGGGAACTTCAGGGAACTGTAGAGAGAGTGGAAGAGGGTGTTGAGATGAGGATGCGAGAAAATGAGAAACGAATGGAAGCTATGATAGGGCAAGTAATGGGGATGATGAAAACTGTCATAGGTGAAGGTGCAGTCGGAGGAGTGGCTTCTGCTTCTGGTAACGGGTTGATGGTGGAAGAGGATAGGGTAAGTGATAATGGGGAAGGTAGTGATAGTGATATTGAAAGTAAAGGGCCTAGACATAGTAAGATTGGAACGAAGGGTGATAGGAAGAAGGAGAAGAAAGGTAAAGATAATGTGAAGAAAGAAAAGAAGAAAGGTCAGGGTGTGAGTGAGGATGATCATGATTGGGTTAAGGTGGTAAGTAAGAAAAAGGGTAAGAAGGGAATAGTTAAAGATAGGACTTTGAGTGTAGAATTAGATTCATTGTATTCAAATGAAGAAGGCAACAAGAAGGGAGTAGACAGTGAAGATAGTAGTGAGAATGAAGTAGAGGAAGTTTGTAAGACAGTGTTTATGAGAGAGGTTCCTAGGTGTGCAAGTTTTAATGAACATAGCAGTAGGGATGTATATGACTTCTTTAGGGAATATGAAAAGTTTTGTCAGGCTAAGTATGGGGATAGTAAGAGAGTTTGGGCTAGGGAGTTGGGAGAATTTTTGTCAGGATATTTGTTGACTATGTATGGGGTGATAATGAGTGTAGGAGAGGTTGAGTATGAAAGTGTAAAGAATAGGATAATTGAACAGGTAAAACGTATGAAAGGTAGTGTTAGGTATAAGCGAAAAAATTATTTTGATGAAGCACGAATGAAGGTGGGTGAAGCAATCTCGATGTATGTATGTCGGTTAGAAACATTGGCTAGAAAGAAGTATGGGGACGAAGGAATAAATGAAAATAAGGAACTAATGAAGAAGTTTTTGGGTACAGTACCAGAGAGTGTGTGTGAGTTTATTAATTTGAAACGGAAGGAGAAAATGAGGTGGACTAGAGAGAGATTGACTTGGGATGATATTTTAGAAATAGTTGAGGATTACGAGTTGGATAGATGTATGAAAGAAAGTAAATCTGTGAGTGTAAGAACTGGAATGGAGGAATATGTGCCAGAATTTGGTAGTTTTAGAGATGCTGTTATGAGAGGGCCAATGAGGGTAGCTGATAGTGTAGTAGATAGAAGTGTTAGGGTGAGTAATGTAGGAATACCTATGCCGAGAAATGATGGGTTTAGACAGGGAAATCAAGTTTGGAGAGATAGAAGTGCTAATACGCAGCAAGTTAGGTTAGGTAGTGGTATCCGTGAAGAGAGGTGTTATAGGTGTGGGAAGGTAGGACATAAAAAGAACGAGTGTAGATGGGCATTAGGAGCATGTTTCGGGTGTGGAGAGACAGGGCATCGTATTAGCGACTGTAAGAAAGAGAAAGTAGTTAAGTGTTATCGGTGTGGTATGACTGGACACATAGCGAGTGGATGCCGTAATAATCGTATGAATGTAATTTGTGGTAATTGTGGTAAGGATGGTCATTATGCTAGAATGTGCAAGGAGCCGCGGGGTAAGTGTACTGAATGTGGTGCAGATGGGCATGTAGCTAGGGTTTGTAGAAAGAAGGGATCAAGTCAGCCAGGATGTTCGGGAAACTAATTCATCAGAGGGTTCAGCTGGGTGAGTCCTCGTGTGTGTGGGGAGTGAATGTGATGCATGTTCGTGAGGGTTTATTGCATGAAGATGTGATGGGAGAAAGAGCACATGATTGCATGAGTGTGAAGTTGATTTTTAATGGTGTAGAGTTGGTTGGTTTGATTGATACTGGTTGTGGTGTCAATTTAATGTTTAGGAATGCATATGATAAGGTAAAAGAGGTTTGTGAATTTAAGGGATGTAAGGGTGAAGTAAAAGGTATTGGTAATTTGCGTATGCCTGTGCAAGGAAAGTTGCGGGAAAATGTTATGATTGGGGGGCTGATGATGGAGGATAATGATTTTTACGTGGTTGAGGGAGCGAATGAGAAATATGACGTACTGCTTGGGTATAAATTTCTGAAAAAATGTGGTATGATTGTACATCCAAGTGTGAATATGATTGAAAGAAAGGTTAAAGGTAATATTTGTGGGGAATTTTATTTAAAGGAAGACGGCAGAGTGAGTACGAAGGTGTGGAAGGGAGTGCCGTTGGTAGCAAAGGAAAGTGTAAAGTTATCGGGTAAGAAAGGTGAGGTTATTAGTGTAAAAGTTGCATGGCCGAGCAGTCTGGGAATTTCGAATAGTGACGAGGATGAATATGTAGTGGAAGGTATGGAAGCAGGTAATTTGGTGAAAACGAGTGCGTATATATATGATGGTGTTATGAATATGCAGGAACCCAAGGTGTATGTAAGGTTGTTGCCGAGTGTTAGGAGGAAGAGAGTACGTGGTATACGTGAGGGCGATTGCATGGGATGTATGTATACACTGATCAATGTAGAGGATGGCAGATATGTTAAGGCGAGACAGGTAATGGCTGGTAAGGTGAAGAACGATGATGATTGGAATTACGATACGTTGAAAGGAAGAATTAAGTTAGATGAGAGTATAAGTGAGGTCGAAAGGGAACGATTGCTCAAGATGTTATGGGATAAGCGGAGAGTTATGAGTCTCGGTGACGATGATTGTGGGGGTCAGACCTGCCAGAATTTAAAATAGTTCTCAGTGAAGATACCCCCATATATCAGCGTCCCAGGCATTTTTCTCCGCCTATTGCCAAGGAGATAGAGGAGCAGTGTCAGGAATTAGAGCGTATGGGTGTAATAGAAAGGAGTGAGAGTGCCTGGAATAGCCCTATTGTCCCTGTACGAAAGCCTGATGGAAGTTTACGTATGTGTATTGATTATAGGAAGGTGAATGAGGTGACTGTTAAAGAACGTTTTCCAATGAATGTGGTGTCTGATTGTGTTTATAAGATGCATGGAATGAAAGTTTTTACTAAATTAGATTTGGTGCGGGGCTATTATCAGATGCCTCTGGCAGAGGGGAGCAGGCCCATTACCGCATTTTCAAGTACAAATTGTCACTACCAATTTAAAAGGTTGAGTTTTGGTCTTGCTAATGCGCCTGCTGCCTTCCAAAGAGCGATGAATGTTGTATTGGCTGGTTTCGATCGACAGAAGGTGACTGTTTTTATAGATGATATTCTGATTGCGAGCGAGACTGTTGAGGAACATATGCGGTTGCTTGAGGCAGTGTTGATGCGGTTAATTGAAGTTGGTGTGAAAATTAAGCTTGAGAAGTGTACATGGTTGTCCAGGGAGGTGGAATTTCTTGGGCATGTAGTGGGTGAATCTGGTATAAGGAAGAGTGACAAGTTTGTGAATAAGGTGCGAGAATTTCCACGTCCCCGGACTGTGCGTGAGTTGCGAGGTTTTCTTGGTTTGGTTGAGTTTGGGCGCAAGTTTGTTAGAGATTGTTCAGGTATAGGGAAGCCTTTGAATGAATGGACGGGTAAAAGGAATAGTACAAAATTGAAATGGGATGATCGGATGATAGAAGCGTTTGATAGGTTGAAGGAAGAGGCCGCGAAAGACGTCACTTTGGCATTTCCGGACTACAGTGAAAATGCGAATATGCTAGAGTTGTATACGGATGCGAGTGGGGTTAGTATGGGTGGTTGTTTGGTTCAAATGCAGAGAGTAAATGGAGAAGAGCAATTGAGAGTAATAGCGTATGTTAGTAAAGCGTTTAATAAAGCTGAGCGGAAGTATTCGACGATTGACAGGGAATTGGCTGCAATACGATTTTGTGTGAAAGCATTGAAAGTATTTTTGTATGGTGTAAAATTCATTGTGCGTACTGACCATCAGCCCCTAGTGTACATGATAAGGAAAGAGTGTGTGAATGCAAGGGTTGCTAGGACCATAGAGGATTTGAATGAATTTGATTTTAGGTTAGAATATGTACCGGGAAATAAGAATGTGATAGCGGATGCGATGTCGAGGATGCATGGGAGGATGGAAGATAAAGAGAGTAATCAGAATTCTGAAAGGTTGCCTGAAGGTTTAGTTGTGGAACAGAGTTGTGAAGGGGAAGATATGGTATATAAGTGTATCCTAATGGGTTTAAGTAAGTTAATACAAGAGGGGTTAGATACGGAAATACCAGGTAGCGTAAGCGAGCTTAAAAGAAGGGTGATGAATGAAGTGTCAAAAGAAATGGTATATGAGGAGGAGAGTAGTGTACTAGAAGGGGAAGTATTATCAAAGATATTAATGGTGGTAAGTATGTTGTATGGTGTAACTGTGTATTTGTATTTTGGATGGAATCGACCGATGGAATATAGGGCATGTAAGGAGAATGATAGGGAATATATTTTGAGGATTCAATGTAAGGAGGAATGTTGCAAATTGTTGAGTGAGAAGGATAATGGTGCAAGTGACCTTAATCTAAGATATGGGGGTATAGAGGACAGTGAACATGATGATGAACATATTGGTGAAGTGAGTGACAGAATTGAAAGGAGAGTAAATGTATGTATGCATGGTGTAAAAGGAAGGATGATGACATATGTGAATATAAATGAGAATGAATATTGTAGTTTAATTGATACGGGTGCTCAAGTGTCATTAGTAAATGAGTCGGTTATTAGGGAAATTGAGAGGTACAATTGGGAAGTGAAAAGACAGTGTACGAGTGTGAGAATTCATGGAATAGGTCAGGGAAGTTTACTTGTTTGGGAAGAAGTGAGGTTGAAGGTGAAACTAGGGAGTATGGAAGTGGAACATAATTTTATTGTAATGGGAGAGAATGAAATGCCTAGTTGTTTTTTGATGGGAATAGATTTTTTGAGGTTGCACCATGTGTCAGTTGATGTTGGTAAGGGTTTGCTTTCAAAGAATGGCTGTAAGGTAATAGTAATCGAGGATAATAGTGTATTCATGGCGAATTTTGTTGGCATGATTGATATTGTAAAGAGTGAAGATGATTTGTTAAGCAAAGAAGAGGTGGAAGAAATGCAAGGTGAATGTTTCGAAATAAATCGATTACGTGAATGTATTTTAAATGGTATTAGGGTGGAAGAATGGCCGTGTGATTTGGAAGCGTATAAGAAAGTTGTTAAAAGATTTATTGTTTGTAAGAATATTGTGTATTTTTTGCATAGGGGAATGGATGAAGATATATATGTTCCTGTATTTCCAATGCATGCAGCTGTAAGTATGTGTATGGTAGTGCATGACAGGTATGGGCATATGGGGAAGAATAAATTGTGGGAATGCATGCGAGAGAGGTTGTTTACGCCTGGGTTGAGTCAAATTTGTAGGGATGTAGCGACTACTTGTGAGGATTGTCAGAAGGGAAAGTATCAGAGCATGCATGCAAGTCCGCCTATTTTGAGGTTACGTATGAAAGAGCCATTTGAGATGTTTGTGATTGATTGTGTTTCGTTGCCTGTGACTGCGAGAAGACATGTGGGAATGATTGTCATGGTCGATCATATGAGCAAGTTTGCGTATGCCGTACCCATCAAGAATAAAAGAAGTGAGACTGTAGCGAGAATGGTAAGTCAAGTGATGTTGCCGATGAGTGTGTGTAAGCCTGCAAAAATGTTAAGTGACAATGGTCCGGAGTTTGTTGGATGGGAGTTTGAGCAGATCTTGAGAGAATGGGGCATTGAACATGTGTATTCGACTCCGTATATGCCAAGTGCGAATGGTTTGGCTGAAAGGACTGTAAGAACTTTGACAGAAATTTTGCGGATGATGAGTACATGTGATAATGATTGGGATTTATATGTTGGGCGTGCGTTGTGGGCGTATAATGCGACTGTGCACAAGAGTACTGGTATGTCTCCGTGTAAGTTTGTGTTGAATTTTGAAAAGATAGTAAGACCGAGATTGAGTGTGTCCGAGAATGATAGAGATGTTTGGAAGAAAGCAAATGAGAGATTTGAAAGCTACAAAGTGGGAGAGAAAGTGTTAAAAGAAGTAAATGAAAAGGGAAGAATGAATGTCAATAAGGTACGTGATAAGTTTGAAGGTCCATATGAGGTGTTAGATGTTGGTTCTAGTGGGTTGAGTTATGTTTTAGGTAAAGTAAGTGTGGATGGTAGTGTGGAAAAGGTTAGGGCACACCACAATCAGTTGCGGAAATGGAAGGAGGTACCAAGATATATTCAGGAGAATGGTATGACTAAATGGCTAAAAACGAACAAGTATGAACCGAGTATGTGTGAGGCATTAGGTTTAGAAGATAAGCAATTGGTGTTAGTAGAGTATGGAAGGAAAAAGAAGTCTGAGAATTTTACTGGGGGTAAAAGACAGGAAAATTTTGTAGTTGTTGGCGGGAATCAGAATAAGCAGGACAAGGGTGTAAATGTACAGGTGAGTATGGAAGATAAATGTATTAATACAGATGAAACTTGGATGAGTATGAATGATACTTATAGTGTGTGTGGTTTTTCGTTAGATGAGGCAAGAGAACGTATGACGGACACGAGAATGAAAGATAGGAGAATGATAAGCAGTATGAATGATTCTTTTGTTAAAGTAGAAAATGGTTTAGATGTAATGGATGAATTGTTGACAGAAATTAGTGGGATTTTCGGGCCAGATGAAACTGAGGTAGATGAAATAGTGAATGAAATCTTAGACGAGCAGAACATAGACGGGAATAGTAATAGTACGTTGAATGAAAACGACATGGAAGAAGTGAATGAGAGAGTGCAGGTATATGAAGGCCCAGTTACCCGAAGCCGAGGCCCTGTTCCTGATTGCGACTGGGTTATGAGAAAATAGGTAAGTTTTGTGTGAGGATTTGGCAAAGTAAGGGGGGAGGAATGTGGAGGATTAATTTTATTTTAATTTATTTTTGTTTTGCCAAATCGAGAGAGAGAGAGAGAGAGAGAGAGAGAGAGAGAGAGAGAGAGAGAGAGAGAGAGAGAGAGAGAGAGAGAGAGAGAGAGAGTTGTTTTAGTATTGTTAAATCGAGACATTTTATTTGCTTTAGCTTTGTCATTAGAGAGAGAGAGAGAGAGAGAGAGAGAGAGAGAGAGAGAGAGAGAGAGAGAGAGAGAGAGAGTGTGTGTGTGTGTGTGAGCGAGTGTTTATTTACTTAAGTTTGTCAAACCGCAAGAAAGAAAGAAAGAGTGTTTATTTGCTTTAGTTTCGTCAGAGAGAGAGAGAGAATTTCATTTGCTTTCGTTTTGTTAGATCGCGCGTGCGCAAGAGAGTATGTGTGTATGTGCGTTTGTGTGTGCGTGTTTTGTGTGTCCGCGGTGCGCGCTGAAGAAAAAAGGGTAATTAGCGAATGATTGTTTGAAGTTGGAAAGATTGTTGGTATAATTGAGGTTGTTTGTTTACCTTTTTAGCTAGGATAGGGTGGTGATGAATGTCTTGGGCGAAAGCATTGGATATCGAACGATAGAAGGAGTCGGTTGTGTATTTTTTTTGCTCTTCGAAAGCCGGCTGTGAAGCTTTTTTTTATTTTCTGAGTAAGTACTGTTTTTATTCATTTTTGTTAGGCGCGTTCGTGAATGATAGAAAGTTTATTGTTTATCTTTGATTATAGTGCGATAGTTGTTAGTTAGGAGTGTTCATAAGTGTTTTTCTTTTTTATTTTGGCAGGCCGCGATTCCTCCTTTGGAGAGGTTTTCTTGAATGTAAATTTGTTTGTTGACGACCTGGCCTGTATTAGATTGTTTTAAGACTGCTCTTGGATTACGCAACCGTTGATGACCTGGACTACGATTAGGATTACGATTTGATTGCACTGAACGATTTCCTTGATTTTGATGCCATAATGACCCAGCCCGTTTGAAGGATTTTCCGTTTGGATTACTGTTTATAAAGATTGATGATGATGATGATACTGACACCTGTGACTCAAGGAGTTGAGGCCGTTATGGCAAATTAAGAACTCTTCGGTTACCATAAACTGTAGTGGTAGTTTGCCGTGAAAGGACAGTTCGGCTTGTGTGTGGCGACAGTGTTGGTGTCGTAATATATATATATATACACATATTTTGAGCTGGTGTGCGGTTTAGTATTAAGTTTGTTAGGGTTTTTTTATTTGAATGGTGATACTGTTTTTTTGGTATATTTATGAATTTAATGATTTGTTTTACGTGTAATTATTTTGGTTGTTGGTGGTTTATATGTTAAGCTTATTTTGAATGCAGAATTTTTTTGCCTTTGGTTGCGGTGAATATAATTTTAAGGCTATGTTTTGTTTTCATTTTCCTTCTGTCCAAGAGTCCAGTTTGAAGTAGAGTCAGGGGAAAGTTTGTATTGTGGGATATTGAGAAAGTAAGAGTGATTAAGGGTGTGGGGGGTTTGTTTTTGTTGACATCCCGCTACAACCCTACATATTGCGCGCTACCCTATGCACCAGGTAAAACCTGCACACCAAATTTCTTCTACAAGCAAGTTAGTAGATGAGACAGCTATGCTGCCCTCACCTACGCGCCATCTCTTACCAACGCGCCAGCGCTCACCTGTGCGCCAACCTTCTCCTGCGCGCACTGACAAAGATATGCGTGCGCGCCATCCATCTTCTAAGGATGTGTGCCATCCATCTTCTAGGGATGCGCACCAACATTCTCCCGTGCACCCATCATGATTCTACTGCACCCGCGCGCTAGGGGACATTTCCCCTGTGCGCGCCCTACGGTTTTGACAGATTTGCGCGAACACTCCCCCGCACGCCCGTGCGCCTATCATGATTCTCCGGCGTGGCCACGCTCGCGTGAATATTCTCCTGTGCGCACGCCGTCACTCTCCCGTGCGCAAGCTTCAATTTCTCCGTCGCGCGAGCGTCGATATTCTCCCGTGAGCGAGCCTGCGCATCACAAGGAACGACGTCCGGCAAGGTCGCCATTGCCTCATTCCCCCTCCCCGCAAGCGCATACCACCGCGCATTGTGGGAGAAGGGAAACTTCCAGAGGAGAAGTTTATGAGCATGACCAGGTTCGTAAAGATCCTTTGCTTGCGGTTCGCCAGTCCAGCAAGCGTGACTCAGGTCTTCAACCGCCTAAGCGAGATTTGTCTCGTCATTTTGACGTTAGCGCTAATGTTATCGGTGCTGTTAAACGTGACTCTGATCGTGTTCCTCGTCAGTCACGTCAGTTACGTGACGTGGAACGTCATTTTCCGCAGTCTCAGGGTGACGTTCAGCAACAATCACCGCAGTCTCGACGTGACGTTCGTCGGCCGACTCCGTTGTCCCGACGTGACGTCGAACGTCAGTCGCCGCGGTCGGTTGTTGTTTTTCAATCTCAAGACCTGCAGTCTGTGCAGTCCCGACGTGATGTCGAACGTCAGTCGCCACAGTCTGTTGTTGTTTGTCAGCCTCAAGACTTTGTCTTTGCAGTCTCGACGTGACGTCGTTACCTCTGATTTTGCTGTGGCCCCTTCGCATATTGATATAGCCTGTCAATCGTTGCTTCCTCGGCATGCTTCTCCGTGTCGCGGGACTTTGCCTTTGTCGGATGATGTTCCTTCGGATGAGGAAGTTGTTGATCCCCTTCCTGCTGATGTTCCTTTGGGGACTCTTTCGGATGGAGAGGAGCCTAGGGTTGCTCAGCGATCCCTTGACTTTTAGAAGAAAATGCTTATCTTTAAGGATCTGTTTCCCGATCATTTTGTTTCTGGTGCTCCTCGTTCACCTCCATCTGAGTTCACGCTGGGTGTAACTTCTTCGACTCCGTCGTTCACGAAGTTGGTGCTCTCTCGCTCTTCTAAAAGAGCTTTGCGTTTGTTGGGAGACTGGTTAATGTCCAGGAGGAATTTAGGGAAGTCCTCTTTTGCCTTTCCCCCTTTCAAATTGGCTTCTCGTGCGAGCGTCTGGTATGACACGGGAGAAGTTCTCGGCTTGGGGGTGCCTGCCTCTGCCCAGGGAGACTTCTCAAGCCTTGTAGACTCTCCTCGTCGTCTGACCATGAGACGCTCGAAGGTTTGCTGGTCCTCTACAGATCTGGATCATCTCCTTAAAGGAATTTTCCGTGCCTTCGAGGTTTTCAATTTTTTGGATTGGTCCCTGGGAGCCTTGAGTAGGAAAGTCTCGTCAGCGGACCGGGATGTCTCTATTCAGATAATGTCGTGCATGGACAAGGCAATAAGAGATGGCTCTAATGAACTTGCTGCTACGTTCACAGCAGGGGTTCTTAAGAAGAGAGAGACTGTGTTCTTTTCTTTCTGCAGGGGTCACTCCTTGTCAGAGGTCAGAACTTCTCTTTGCGCCCTTGTCTTCCGCTTTGTTCCCTCAACAGCTTATTAGAGATATCGCGGCGTCTCTTGTACAGAAGGACACTCATGATTTAATGGCCACGTCTGCTCGTAAGGCTTTACCTTCGTCTTCTCATGTCAGCAGACCTAAGTTTGACACGCCAGCGGCAAGGTTTATCCCGCCTTTTCGTGGCAGAGCTCCCAGTAGGGGAGGCTCTCGTGCCGATAGCAAGCGAGGCAAGAAGAGAGGATCTAAATCCTCCCTTGGCAGAGTCTGACTGCCCACGTCCTCAGACAGCAGTAGGTGCCAGATTGACCAACTTCTGGCAGGCCTGGGAGAAGAGGGGTGCAGACCGGGAGTCTGTTTTGTTGCTGAAGGAGGGTTACAAAATTCCTTTTGTACGAAGACCTCCTCTGGTGAAAGTTCCGATAGACCTCTCTCCCAGGTATCGAGAGGAGACAAAGAGACAGGCGTTACATCTTCAGGTGTCTCTGTTGTTAGAAAAGGGGGCGGTGGTGAAAGTCTCGGACCTTCAATCCCCAGGCTTTTACAACCGTCTCTTCCTGGTTCCGAAGAACACAGGAGGTTGGAGGCCAGTGCTGGATGTAAGGGCTCTCAACATGTTTGTTGTAAAAACAAAGTTCACGATGGAGACCACCAAATCCGTTTTGGCAGCAGTCAGAGAGGGCGACTGGATGGTCTCTCTCGACTTGCAGGATGCGTACTTCCACATTCCGATACATCCAGACTCTCAACATTATCTGAGGTTTGTGTACCGGAAGGTGGTGTATCAATTCCGAGCACTGTGCTTCGGCCTCAGCCCTGCTCCTCTTGTTTTTACGAGGCTCATGCGAAATGTAGCGAAGTTCTTACATTTATCGGGGATCAGAGCCTCCCTGTATTTGGACGACTGGTTACTCAGAGCGTCGTCCCGTCATCGCTGTCTGCAGGACCTACAGTGGACTTTGGATCTTGCGAAAGAGTTAGGCCTCTTGGTGAACATGGAGAAGTCACAACTGACTCCATCCCTGACCATTCTCTATTTGGGGATGGAGATACAGAGTCGAGTTTTTCGGGCTTTTCCGTCTTCCAACAGGATCGAGCAGGCTTTGCTCAAAGTCCGTCTCGTGCAAGAGAAAAACCGTTGCTCTGTGAGAGATTGGATGAGCCTCCTGGGGACGCTTTCGTCTCTGGAACAGTTTATCTCTCTAGGGAGACTCAATCTGCGCCCTCTCCAGTTCCACCTAGACGCCCGTTGGAACAAGGAGAAGACTTTAGAGACGGTCTCGATTCCAATCTCCGATCCAGTCAAGACTTGCCTAGCTTGGTGGGACAGCAATATAAGACTTCAGGAAGGTCTTTCTCTGGCAGTCAAGAACCCAAACCATGTGTTGTTTTTAGACGCATCGGATTTGGGTTGGGGGGCGACTCTAAACAATCTGGAATGCTCGGGTCTTTGGTCCGCAGACCAGAGGAGTCTTCCCATAAACTGCAAAGAGCTGTTAGCAGTCCATCTAGTGCTAAGGAGTTTCGAGAGTCTGATTCGAAACAAGGTGGTGGAGGTGAATGCAGACAATACCACGGCCTTGGCTTACATCTCGAAGCAAGGAGGCACTCACTCCCACTCTCTTTTCGTCATCGCAAGGGACCTTCTCATTTGGTCAAAAGATCGAAACATCTCTCTTTTGACGAGGTTCGTCCAAGGGAAGTTGAATGTCTTGGCGGACTGTCTCAGTCGAAGAGGTCAGGTGATTCCTACGGAGTGGACGCTCCACAAGGATGTGTGCGAGAGACTTTGGATGACTCGGGGTCAACCCACCATCGATCTCTTTGCGACCTCGTTGACAAAAAGGCTCCCGACTTATTGCTCTCCGGTCCCAGATCCAGAGGCGGCCCACATAAACGCTTTTCTTCTGGACTGGTCTCACCTGGACGTTTATGCCTTTCCACCTTTCAAGATCCTAAACAAGGTGCTGCAGAAGTTCGCCTCTCACGAAGGGACCAGGTTGACGTTGGTTGCTCCCCTCTGGCCCGCGAGAGAGTGGTTCACAGAGGTACTTCTATGGCTGGTAGACGTTCCAAGAAGTCTGCCGTTGCGGATGGATCTCTTACGACAGCCTCACGTAAAGAGATTTCATCAAAGCCTCCCCGCGCTTCGTCTAACTGCCTTCAGACTATCGAAAGACTCTCTAGAGCTCGAGGGTTTTCGAAGGAGGCAGCTAGAGCGATCGCGAGGGCTAGAAGATCCTCTACCATCAAGATCTATCAGTTGAAATGGGAGGTATTTAGAGACTGGTGCAAGTCCTCCTCTATTTCCTCTTCCAGTGCCTCTGTAGCGCAGATTGCGGATTTTCTGCTTTATCTGAGAAACGGTCGCTCCCTCTGCATCCACCATTAAAGGCTACAGAAGCATGTTAGCTTCTGTTTTCAGGCATAGAGGTTTGGATCTTTCTAATAACAAAGATCTCCAAGACCTGCTTAAGTCTTTTGAGACTTCCAAGGAGCGTCATATTTCGACTCCTGCTTGGAACTTGGACGTGGTCCTACAGTTCCTTATGTCAGACAGGTTTGAACCGTTAAATTCAGCCTCCCTGAAGGATCTTACCCTCAAGACACTTTTTTTGGTGAGCTTGGCTTCGGCTAAAAGGGTTAGTGAGATACATGCTTTTAGCAAGAACATCGGCTTCTCAGCTAATAAAGCAGTATGTTCTCTTCAACTTGGTTTTTTGGCCAAGAATGAACTTCCGTCTCGTCCTTGGCCTAAATCATTTGAAATCCCCTGTCTTTCTGAGATTGTGGGGAATGAAGTTGAAAGAGTGCTGTGCCCCGTTAGAGCTCTTAAATTTCATTTATCCAGAACTAAACCGCTACGAGGTTGTTCCGAGGCTTTATGGTGCTCTGTTAAAAAGCCCTCTTTGCCCATGTCTAAGAATGCAGTATCTTATTTTATTAGACTTTTGATTCGGGAGGCGCACACTCATTTAAGTGAGAAGGATCGTAATTTACTTAAAGTCAAGGCTCATGAAGTTAGAGCGATAGCAACTTCGGTAGCGTTTAAGCAAAATAGATCCCTTAAAAGTATTATGGACGCGACCTCTTGGAGAAGCAAGTCAGTGTTCGCTTCATATTACTTGAAAGATGTCCAGACTCTTTATGAGGACTGCTACACACTGGGACCATTCGTAGCAGCGAGTGCAGTAGTGGGTGAAGGTTCTACCACTACATTCCCTTAATCCCAATATCCTTTTAATCTACTCTTGAAATTTTTAATCTTGTTTTGGGTTGTACGGGAGACTAAGAAGTCTTTCGCAATCTTTTTGATTTGGCGGGTGGTCAAAATATTGTTTCTTGAGAGCGCCCAGATTAAGGATATTGATGAGGTCCTGTTATAGGGGTGTTCACCCTGGATATAGCAGCTCCTGGGAGTCTTTCAGCATCCTAAAAGGATCGCTGGGCTTCGTGAGGATAGCGGACTAATGAGGCAGAGTAATCATCAGAGTCAGCTTCCTTACCAGGTACCTATACTTAATTTTGTTTTTTGAATATTTGTCAAAAACTCTTGAGCATATACGCCTTTATTGTATTAATACTGGTCTCTACCCACCACCATGAGTGTGAATCAGCTATTTATATATTCACCGGCTAAGTTTGATATTTAAAAATGATATTTTCAATTTAAAATAAATTTTTGAATATACTTACCCGGTGAATATATAATATTAAAGGCCCTCCCTTCCTCCCCGATAGAGACCCTACGGACTGAGAAGAACTGGTTTGGTTGAGAAGTATATGCGGTATCTGGCCGACAGTCGGCGCTGATGGGCACACCCGACAACCTTCATGGCGATCGCTCGCGAGTTTTTGGAATCAGTCGACCGTCGGAGACGTCAGCTATTTATATATTCACCGGGTGAGCATATTCAAAAATTTATTTTAAATTGAAAATATCATTTTTAGATATATCTACCGGAATCAAGAAAAATGGAAAATGGAAAACCTAAACCCTATCATGTTAGCAGAACAAAACTCTGTAGGAAAACTCCGATATTCCATCTCCAAAGAATACCATCTTCTATAATGCCCAGTAAGGAGTTTTAGGATATACCTTAAAAGAACAGCTGCAGTCCGTCCTCATGTGCCAGCATTATTCGTCCGCACAGGGAGGACTAAGTGGAGGATCACCAAAAACACCATCTCTCCATGGATTCGCAGGGTAAATCATCTGTCCTTGAATCCAGATACTCCTCCGTTACATCCCCCTAGAGCACATGATGTCATGGGCATAGCTACATCCCTGGCCTTCAAAAGAAATTTCTCTGTGAAGCAGTTCCTTCATGCGGGGGTGTGGAAGCGTCAGACAACGTTCACAGCCCACCACCTGGAAGACGTGACCCACAGGAGGCTCGGTACGTTCTCTATCGGCCCTGTGGTGGCTGCACAACAGCTGGTTTAAAACCTCAAGCTCCTTATTGGACAAGTAGAAGAAGGTTGAGGGCATTGTTACCCGCTTTTACTCTGCATGAATGAAAAGGTTTGACTGGCCCTTATTCTTTTCTTCATCATCCCCTCTCTTGGGGAAAGCAGCATCCTGGTATCTCTGCATAGCTGACCTCAAACCACTGCAGGTAAACCATGCTCCCTTGTGTTCCTAGTATTAAGTTAATACTGTTACGTCCCCTTACCCCGACGAGTTGGTATTGGGAAAGTCCTAGTCTACAAGTTTCCATTTAAAGAACTTCAGAAGAACTTCCAAGGACGAGTCACACTTCTTTATACCTTCACACACAGCTTGCGTAGGCCGCAGTCCTTGCGTAGCAAGGTCCCAGGTCCCAGTGAGGTGCAGGGACTCCTTATTTCTTGGGTGCTGACACACTCAAATAACGAGTCCCCGGGCAAAGCCAAAAGCCAGTACTGGCTGGGACGTCCACCCTTCCTAATGGGTGAGTCAGCCCTATTAAATAGCGTGGTTTGTATTCCAGTTACGGAAGAAATGACAAATTCGTAGATAATTTGTATTTTTCCTAACTATACAAACCTTAGCTATTTAATCAAACTTGCCCGCCAGCCCTATCCCCCGTGAAGTCCTACCACCAAGCAAAGTGAGCTCAAGCACAGGTGTGTGTGGGGGGGGGGGGTGTAACAAGCTACCCTCCCCTACCCCCGCTAACTAGCGGTGTGGGTAGTAAACCCTCGTTAAATTTTAATGGCTCCTCATTTCAGCTACGCCGAAAGTAATACTCCTTTTAAATAGCTAAGGTTTGTATAGTTAGGAAAAATACAAATTATCTACGAATTTGTCATGTGTGATTCTCGACAGCAAATTTACTTTTGAGAAACACATCAAGTCTGTGTCTTCTTCAATTGCACAAAAAATTGGCTTATTGAGAAAGTCTTACAAGATTTTTGGCGATCAATGCATTCTGAAGAAGTGTTTTAATTCTTTCATTCTACCTTGTTTTGAGTATTGTTCTCCTGTCTGGTGTTTAGCTGCTGATTCTCATTTTAATTTGTTGGACAGAAACTTACGGTCTATTAAATTTCTTATTTCTGATCTAGATATTAATCTTCGGCACCGTCGTTCAATTATTTCATTATGCATGTTGCATAAGATTTTTCATAACTCTGACCATCCTTTACATTCAGATCCACCATGACAATTCTATCCTGTTCATAATACTAGGCAGGCAGATAATTCTAATAGTCAGGCCTTCTCCTTCATGAGGCTCACTACTACACAGTATTCTAGAAGTTTTATTCCAGCTGTTACCAAGTTGTGGTATGATCTTCCTAATCGGTTAGTTGAATCAGTAGAACTTCAAAAGTTCAAAGTTGGAGCAAATGTTTTTATGTTGACCAGGGTGACATGAGTTTTTATTGTTTGTATATGACATAACTGTTTTTGACGTAGTTAATAGTTTATATAGGACAAATCTGTTTTGACGCTGTTACTGTTTTTAGAATGATATATTGTTAATTTTTTCTCATATCGTTTATTTATTTCCCTATTTCCTTTCCTCACTGGGCTATTTTTCCCTGTTGGAGCCTTTGGGCTTATAACATCTTGCTTTTCCAACTAGGGTTGTAGCTTGGCTAGTAATAATAATAATAATATTAATAAAGAGTTTTTGGGGATAAAAGGAGATTTCGCTGCAAGTCCTACAACAGGAGGAGACCAGCAGGAGTTGGAACACATGTTTTGGCAGGTTCTGACTTTAATGAGGGCTCCCAACGGGTTTTCCGACTCAAAGATCCATCCTCGAGAGGGCAAAGACACGGTCGTAGACCGCATCTTTGGTACTCAGAAGCCCTCTAAGACCAGTGTAGCCCTGCCCGTGTCTCATGGGGTAAAGAGTACTAGGGAGAAGATTGCCCCGCAGCTCTGCGAGATGTCCTCCTCCAACCGTTCCGGTACCACCAACAAGCTCCTCCCACCTCCTCGCATACAGCAGAGGAGGTACTTTGAGGTCCTGGAAGAGCCTTGTTTAGCTCTTCCACTTCACCACTTGCTGGAAGAGCTAACCAGGGGAGGCCTTCTTGAGAGACTCTCCAACCGGGAGGTCTCCTTCACGGCAGCCGAGATCCTCAACCAGGAGAAGGTTGCGAAGTATGCTATGCAAGCCACTTCGTGGCTCGATATCTGGTTGCGGACCTTAGGTATCCTGATACGATCTGAAGATTTCTCCAAGGAACGTACCAGGAAAGCTATGAAAAACTTCCTCCTCTTAGGTACTCACTCAAACGAGTTTGTGGCCCACCAAGTCTCGAACTTGTGATCAAATACCATCCTGAAACGGGATGCAGTAGCTGAGAGATTCCACTCGAAGGTTCCTAGTGCCAAGATCATTAGGTTCAGCCATTCCTCCATGGAGGGGTGTGTTCTATTCGAGCCTAAGGATGTGGAACATGCTGCTGAGCGGTGGAGGAAGTCACATCAAGACTCCCTCCTCCATAGGGCTTTAACATCTAAGCCCTATAAGCCTCCAGCACCACAGCAGTCCCGTCCAGCCAAGACCACTACGACGACAGCTACAGCGAAGACATTGGTGTCTAAGCCCTTTCCTGTCAAAGAGAGGAAAGGCAAAAAGTCTTCCAGGGGAGGCAAAAATCCTAGAGGAAGCAGCCGAGGTTGCAAATGCTAGGATAGGCAGTCCCCCTGCATTTATACCAGTGGGGGGATGCCTACAAAGTTGCGCAAACAGGTGGAAGCAACTCGGGGCCGATTCCTGAACAATCTCCGTGATCAGTCTAGGATATCGCGTCCCGTTCATAACATCTCTACCTCCCCTGACGACGAATCCAGTGTCATTGAAATCCCTTGCCATGGGATCAGCAAGGGGGCAAGCCCTTCGGGCAGAAGTCCAGACCCTGTTGAAGAAGGGGGCTCTCCAAGAGGTCCTCGACGGATCCCCAGGCTTCTTCAGTCGACTCCTTCTTGTAAAGAAGGCATCTGGAGGCTGGAGACCAGTCATCGACCTCTTAGCTCTGAACAAGTTTGTCAAACAAACTCCATTCAGCATGGAGACGGCAGACACGGTCAGACTAGCAGTAAGACTGCAAGACTTCATGTACACACTGGATCTAAAGGATGCGTACTTCCAGATCCCAGTCCATCCGTCTTCAAGGAAGTGCTTAAGATTCAGCCTGGACAACAGAAAATATTAGTTCAAGGTGCTGTGCTTCGGTCTTTCCATAGCACCACAAGTCTTCACCAGAGTGTTTACCCTAGTATCATCTTGGGCACACAGGATTGGCATCCATCTCCTCCGCTATCTGGACGACTGGCTAATCCTAGCAGACTCAGTGTCAACCCTTCTTCAACACCAAGACAAACTTCTGAGACTGTGCCTAGATCTGGGTATCATGATAAATCTCTAGAAGTTCTCCTTGCTTCCCCATCAAAGACTGGTATACTTAGGCATGATTATAGACACCACTCTCCACAAAGCCTTCCCATCAGACGACAGGATAGCAAGGCTGAGGAAGGTCACGAGACCTTTTCTCAGACAAGAACTTCCAGCCCAATCGTGGTTACGTCTCCTCGGTCACCTCTCATCGCTGGCCTGTCTAGTTCCCAATGGTCGCCTCAGGATGAGAGCCCTCCAGGGGCGACTCAAATCCTGCTGGAATCAAGCTTACGTCTTCCCGGACATCCAGATCCCCATTGGACCTGCGGAACTGACGGACCTCCAGTGGTGGGTGGCGGACGAGAACCTACGAAAGGGCGTGGATCTTCTTGTACTCCCCCCGGATTTGATGCTGTTTTCAGATTCTTCAAAAAAAGGGTGGGGGCCCACGTGCTGCACCACATGACCTCAGGCCTCTGGTCAGAGTCAGAAAAGTACCTCCACGTAAATCTCCTAGAGAGGAAGGCCGTCTTTCTGGCCCTTCAACAGTTCTAACAGTACCTGGCAAGTCACTCTGTGGTGGTGATGAGCGACAACACCACAGTAGTGGCCTACATCAACAAGCAAGGAGGTACTTTTTTGCAGCAACTATTCCATCTAGCAGTAGAGATACTGAGATGGGCCGAAATCTACTCGATACCACTATCCGCACGCTTCATTCTGTGCAAGAGGAATGTGCTCGCCGACAATATGAGCAGAGCATCTCGGATAGTGAGTACCGAGTCCTCTTTGGATCATCTAGCAGCCAACAAAGTGCTGACTTTGTGGGATTCTCAGACTGTGGACCTCTTCGCAACGGCCCTGAACTTCAGGCTCACGCTGTACTGTTCCCCAGTCCCAGACCCCAAAGCTCTCTGCTATGATGCTTTCCAACAACAGTGGGACAACATTGACGTTTACGCCTTTCCCCCGTTCTGTCTGATGAGGAGGGTACTCAACAAGACCAGAATATTGGTTAATCTTTCAATGACCCTCATAGCTCCGCTATGTCATCACACAGAATGGTTCCCAGACCTTCTGCAACTCCTAACAGAGCCTCCAAGAGAACTCCCTCTGCGACACAATTTACTCAAACAACCACACGCCAACATCTTCCACAAAGCCGTAGCTTCACTACAACTTCACGCCTGGAGACTATCCAGCATCTCCTCTCTGAGATAGGATTTTCGCAACAAGTTGTGATTAGGATGTCTGGACATCTGCGGAAGTCATCAGCAGCAGTCTGCCAGGCAAAGTGGAAAGTCTTTTGTGCTTGGTGTCGTAGAAGGGGTATCTCTCCACTCGATGCCACTATTCCAGCAATAGCGGAGTTCCTCGCGTATTTGCGTGAAGAAATGCGCCTTTCAGTCTCGGCAGTGAAAGGCTATCGCTCAGCCTTAAGACTCGCCTTCAGACTGAAAGGGATGGACATTTCTTCATCGCTAGAACTTTCTCTACTCATACGGAGTTATGAACTTACCTGCCCCCAGTCGGAAGTGAGACCTCTCCCTTGGAACGTGGTTCAAGTTCTCAGGTCTCTGAAGAGACCTCCCTATGAACCATTATGCCAGGCATCAGATTGCCAGCTAACTTGGAAGACGGTGTTCCGGCTAGATTTGGCCTTGGCCATGCGAGTCAGAGAACTTCATGGTCTCTCATATGATATCGCCCATTCAAGGGGATGGGAAGAGTTTAAGTTCAGCATCGTCCCTGAGTTTATTGCTAAGACTCAGAACCCGGTACTAGCGGATTCTCGATTTGACTCCTTCCGGATTTCTAGTCTCCGCACTGTAACAAATGACCCAGACCATCTCTTACTATGCCGAGTGAGGAGCTTTGAGGCTGTACCTCAAGAGAACAGCCGCAGCCTGTCCTCGTGTGCCAGCACTATTCGTCAGCACAGGAAGGACGAAGAGGAGGGTCACCAAGAACATCATCTCTGCATGGATTTGCAGGGGCATTGACTTGGCACTAAATCCAGACCCTCCTCCGTCACGTCGCCCCAGAGCACATGATGTCAGGGTCATAGCTATGTCCCTGGCCTTCAAAAGAAATTTTTCAGTGACGCAGGTTATTCAAGCTGGGGTGTGGAAAAGACAGACCACGTTCACATCACACTACCTGCAAGACGTAACCTACAGGGGACTTGATACTTTTTCTATCAGTCCTGTGGTGGCTGCACAACAGCTGGTTTAAAACCTCAAGGTCCTTATTGGACAAGTAGCAGAAGGTTGAGGGCATTGTTATCCAGTTTTAGTCTGCATGAATGAAAAGGTTTGACTGGCCCTTATTCTTTTCTTCATCATCCCCTCTCTTGGGGAAAGCAGCATCCTGGGTTCTCTGCAAAGCTGACCTCAAACCACTGCAGGTAAACCATGCTTCCTTGTGTTCCTGGTATTAAGATTAATACTTTTACGTCCCCATACCCGGACGAGGTGGCATTGGGAAAGTCCTAGCATACAAGTTTTCCCATCTAAAGAACTTCGGTACAATTTTCTAGGACGAGTCACACTTCTACATACCTTCACACACGGCTTGCGTAGGCCGCACGCAATATTTTAGCGAGGTGCAGGGGCTCCTTATCTCTTGAATGCTAACACACTCAGATAAGGAGCCCCCGGGCAAAGCCAAAAAGCCAGTCTGGCTGGGATATCCACCCTTCATAATGGGTGAGTCACCCCAATTAGATAGCGTGGTTCGTATTCCAGTTGCGGAACAAATTACAATTTCGTAGATAATTTGTATTTTTCCTAACTAAACAAACCTTAGCTATTTAACCAAACTTGCCCGCCAGCCCTATCCCCCTTGAAGTCCTACCTCCAAGCTAAGTGAGCTCAAGCACAAGTGTGTGAGGGGGGGGGGGGGGTTTAGCAAGCTACCCTCCCTTACCCTCCCATTTACCAGCAGTGTGAGTAGTAAACCCTCTTTAGAAATCCATGGCTCGTCATTTCAGCTACGCCGAAAGTAATACCAGTATTAAATAGCTAAGGTTTTTATAGTTAGGAAAAATACAAGTTATCTACAAATTTGTCATCTTTATTTCTTTGTTTCCTTTCCTCACTGAGCTATTTTCCCTGTTGGGGCCCTTGTGCTTATAGCATCCTGCTGTTTTAAGTAGGGTTGTAGCCTGGCAAATAATAATAATAATAATAATAATAATAATAACAATAATAAAAATAACAATATAATATAATACTACTACTACTACTACTAATAATAATAATAATTAATAATAATAATTATAATAATAATAATAATAATAATAATAATAAATAATAAATAATAATAGCATCCAGTGCTATTTTTCTTTCATAATTCCTTGCTGGCTCAAGTTTGTGCTTGGTCTGAATAAAACTTCTCGTAGGATTGTAAACTTTTCCATTGATGTCGGAACTTGTTACAATCTCAAGACAAAAATTATCAAGCGACTATTGTAGCCACACCACATGAAGTTGGACTATTATTAATCTTGGTTGCTGCATCAAGACCCTTCAGATACCAGAGAAAGTGCCTCCTAAAATAGATGGGAGGTTCAAACCATGCCTTTAGCTGGGTATAGTGAGCCTTTACCAGTACATCATCAGGCAGTCTCTTCAACCCATATGTGACTTTATTATCATGTACCTTAGTAACACAGAATACCCCTCAAACCTGTAGATGAGCTTGTTCAACAGATGTCCCAACACGTGTATTTTCATGAGAACCAGAGAACTCTTCCTAAACGGTTTGTACTGAGGATGTCCTTCAGCCCATGGGTCTTTCGTTTCTGCTGAAAGCAATGGGATACTATAAACATCGTGAGTATGCTTCAATATCTTCTCAGATGAAGTGCAACCATTCTCAGATTGTTGGGAGTGGTTGTAGTAAATAACTGCTCTGGATAAATATCCGTCCCTTTTTTGAGGTACCCTGGAATTCACCCCAAAAACCTGCCAATGGTACGGTTCACCTGTTCCACTGTGTCATTACTAGAGGGTTTGTATGTTTGTATGTTGCTGTTGTCACTTGTAACATTATACCTCTCCAATAATTCTGTAAATTTCTTGGAAATTATCAGTCAACATCCGGATTGGAACACGTGAAATATTCAGAAAAACTTGGTCTTCAAGTGGCAGCATATTGTACTGCCATTAAAAATATATATATGTATATGCACATATATATGAGTAATTTTTACTCATAGAGTGTGGACAGCAAGACGAAAGGAAGTTTATAAAATTAAGAGAAAGTTGAAACAATATTAAGAAGAAAAGGATGAGAGAGAAATTTAGATTCAAACTAGGGGAGCAATTTCCCCAAGTTCGAGAGCCCTCTTGCCCATCAACAAGTTTCAATACGGGAATGATATGCCGGGGTGAAGCTCAATGACTTCATCAAGACCTTCTCTCATTAATAGGTTACACAAACAGACGTATTCTTTCACCTGACACCAATTATGTCCCATTTCGACAGGTAATGAGACATCAGAATATTCGTTTTTTTCACTTTATTATTAAAAATCTTTGTGAATACAATTTACACAGCCTGATACTCTTCAGATGAGTACCTTCTTGTTCTAATGATCGCTCATTAGAACAAGTAAATACAATGTTGCTCTGTCAATATGCTGAACAAGTAAATACAATGTTGCTCTGCCAATATGCTGAATTTTGTGGAAATCTCCACTGTGATGGAAATATGCTCTCACCAATAGGATTACTGTACAACACATCACCTATCAGACTTAATACACATCACCTATAACAGAGTTCAGTGACCGCGTACAACAATTTATGACAGTCACAGTATGCTTAAAAAGGTCATCAATCTCACTGTATAAAACACACACTTCTACATATTTTTCATACAAAGATAGTGACATTATGATAGTGACATTCTAAACACTAGTCTGTCAAAAAGAGGTAGAGCAATACATGGCATCCTAGAACTGAAAGGTGGCAAAGCCTCAATTTTGATCAAGGGTTTATCTGAAGGAACTCCCATGAAGGTGTTTACCATGACAATGGTGGATGCTCCCTCCTCTCCCCATCTGACACCTGAATCAAGCGTATTGGATGAAATAGATAACTAGTGTATCTCTCACTGAAGGACAAGTTCTGTCAGATGCTTCGACATCATCTTTCGGTCATCAGTACTGGTGACGATGATGTGGGAGAGTGCTCAAGCACAACAAAACGCATCTATCTGTATGACGAGACGCTCATTTATCAGAGGGTCTGACGGTTTGCAAAACCTGTCGCTGACGCCATTGAGGAACAGCACAAGGTGTTGCATGAACTGGGTGATATTGAATCCAGCATCTCTCCTTGGTCTTTGCATATTGTTCCAGTCTGCAAGGACAACAGTATACGGTTGTGTGTGGACTACCGTAGACTGAATAAGGTGACAGTCTCTGATAGGTTTCCTATACTATAGATGGCAGATTCTGTATTTGGACAACACGGAGTCAAGTATTTTACATCACTTCATCTCGTTTGTGGATGCTATCAGTTACCATTAGTAGAGGACAGTAGATTACATGGATTTCTCTACCGCCTTTGGACACTGGTCACTGATTGTTACAGAGATAAAAGCAGAGTATTCTACGAGATATCCAGAAAGCCAAGGTTATTGTCTACATTGATGACATCTTCATCCATGGGGATTCTTTCTAGGAACACCTGAATCTATTAGAATGAGTTTTGGCCACTCTCCAGAAGCAAGTTTTCAAGATATAAAGATAAAACTTGCGAAGTGTTCATGGGTTCGATTTGAAGTTAAGAGTCTTGGTCATCCGGTTGGACGTTCTGGTATGCGTTAGCAATCAGAGTACATCCAGAAAGTGGAGGGCTTCCCTAAATCTACCACTAAGCATGAGCTACGGTGATTTCGGGGACTGGTAAACTTCCAACAGAAGTTTATCCCGATGGGCTCACAGATTGCTAAACCGTTATCCGCGAAGAGTGGGGAACAAAAATCGCAAGTGACCAAAAAAACTGATATGGACTGTGACTTTGAGCGCTTGAAGGAACTAATCAAGTAGGGCATTATATTGTCGTACCTCGACTAATCCGCTGATGTTTAACCCATGGATCTCTTTGTTGGTGCTTCAGGTGATAGCTTACGACTCCATGATTTTCCTTGACTGACAGACCCATTAACCTACCAGTGAGCATGAGTTGGCTGCTTTGCAATGGGGAGTGAAAACCTTTAGGACCTTCCTCTATGGACGGTTCTTTGTAATCCATTCTGGTCACCATCCCCTGATGTATCTTCAAGACGTGAAAATGTTGGAAAGCCATCTAGTATGGACAAAGGAGGACTTGTCTGAATTTAACTTTATTGTTAATTACAGTCTACGTGATCAGAATGCTGCAGCAGACTGGTTATCCAGCTGGACTGCATCAACTGACTGCATGATTGTTATTGAATCTACAACTCCAAAGTTGCTTACTGGACTGGCCTTGTATTAGAAAGTACATGGTCCAAATTCTCTCATAGATTCTTTGGAGGAGGTTGTGAAGTGCTGGATGGTGGATCAGGTATTGCACCTGCATCTCAGCTGAAGGGAGCCAAGCTCTGGGATGCCTTAGTTCAGTTTCTGAAAGACACTGGTCGACTATGTGTCAAATTGGCCAAGACTAACAAGATCAGGGTTATGGTGGCCGATGTGGTAGTGTCCCTGACTGGGGTTCGAGTCCCACTCAAACTTGTTAGTTTCTTTGGTCACTGCAACTTCACCATCCTTGTGAGCTAAGGATAGGGGATTTGGGGGAGCCTAGAGGTCTATCTGCTGAGTCAGCAGCCATTGCCTGGTACTCCTTGGTCCTAGCTTGGGTGGAGAGGAGGCTTAGGTGGTGATCATATGTATATATGATCAGTCTCTAGAGCATTGTCCTTAATGATAGGGCAAGGTCACTGTCCCTTGCCTTTGCCATTAATGAGCAGCCTTTAAATCTTTAAACTGGATCAAGGCAATGTGGTTTCCAGGTACTGTCCCACCTCTGGAGTTGCTTTTGGAAGCACCTAAACTATAAAACTTGTAAATATGGGTCCATTTTGGTCCCACTTGCCCTGCAGTTTACCGTGATCTATCTGTGACCGAGACACAATTTGTGCATTATCAGTGTCTTTTTGGAGTGCATTTTAACCCTCTGATCAAGTTCCATAATTACGTTCAGGGCCATAAGATGGGGGTGATAGCTCAGTGCATTTGACTCTGAGGGCTTGGCTACTGATGATCATGAAGCACCAGAGGATTGTCCTGTAATACAGTACATGACTGAAAAGACACCACTTAAATTCCAGTTGTAGGCCTGTCTCAACACTGCAGTAAGTTTAGTAATGTTACAGAAAACCTTATATTGTGCCTTTCTTGATTGTGACAAATGTTTGCCGTATCAGTGACATTGTACTAAGATAACTTGGCATAGAGTACCAAGTACTGTCTGGAAAACAGTTACAGGTTGACAGATACCTGTGACAGCATTTTAGGCACCGTCCAGTTAGAAGTAAAGGTCTCTCCGGGTGGAACTTCCACTGTTTAACCATGCCGGTCATAGCTACCATAGTCATTAACTTTAGTTTTGTTTTTGGCAAATATCTGCTGAATGCAGCCTACCTAATCCTGGATTCGCCCCCGGGACAGTTGTTGTACGACCACACTACTATTCTTCAATTGTCTCTCAAGGTACTGAAACCACTGTCATAAAGGTGACTGACCCTGAACCTAACCGTGGAGTGTTGTCCAGGAATGCTCTTCTGTTCTTTAGTCAGGTGATTAAGTTCCAGAGAGATCATCAACTGATCTGTACTGTCATTAAGATGATCTACTCCGGAATGCCTG
Source organism: Palaemon carinicauda (assembly GCF_036898095.1). Classification (NCBI taxonomy): domain Eukaryota; kingdom Metazoa; phylum Arthropoda; class Malacostraca; order Decapoda; family Palaemonidae; genus Palaemon; species Palaemon carinicauda. The sequence goes on from NC_090732.1 coordinate 73,470,403, forward strand.
CATCTCATGTAGGAGACACTGGTCTGACATGGAGATACACAAAGGTCCTCTAGTCAAACAGAACGCAGATGGCTCTGTATTTCCTGTGGTCACCATCAATGTCCTGATTGACCTAGTTGCAAAGATACACCTCCAAAATGCTCTCTGATTGCAATGCTCCGTCAACTCATTTGCCACAAATCTTTGATTAGTGTAATCAGTGATATGTACCGAACGTGTGGGGGATGACAGACTTGTAAGATTTCAAGGGAGGTCGTTGCCTTGCAAACCTCGAAAATAGTGACCTCTTATCCTTTTGAATTGTTCGCTATGTACCTTGTAAGTCTCCCAACAACAAATACTGGTTTTATTGGGTGTCTGATGGTAGTCAACCATTATTCCAATTTCGTGATGGCAGTACCCATGGGAGAATATGAGGAGCAGTACAATATGCTGCCACTTGAAGACCAAGTTTTTCTGAATATTTCACGTGTTCCAATCCGGATGTTGACTGATAATTTCCAAGAAATTTACAGAATTATTGGAGAGGTATAATGTTACAAGTGACAACAGCAACATACAAACATACAAACCCTCTAGTAATGACACAGTGGAACAGGTGAACCGTACCATTGGCAGGTTTTTGGGGTGAATTCCAGGGTACCTCAAAAAAGGGACGGATATTTATCCAGAGCAGTTATTTACTACAACCACTCCCAACAATCTGAGAATGGTTGCACTTCATCTGAGAAGATATTGAAGCATACTCACGATGTTTATAGTATCCCATTGCTTTCAGCAGAAACGAAAGACCCATGGGCTGAAGGACATCCTCAGTACAAACCGTTTAGGAAGAGTTCTCTGGTTCTCATGAAAATACACGTGTTGGGACATCTGTTGAACAAGCTCATCTACAGGTTTGAGGGGTATTCTGTGTTACTAAGGTACATGATAATAAAGTCACATATGGGTTGAAGAGACTGCCTGATGATGTACTGGTAAAGGCTCACTATACCCAGCTAAAGGCATGGTTTGAACCTCCCATCTATTTTAGGAGGCACTTTCTCTGGTATCTGAAGGGTCTTGATGCAGCAACCAAGATTAATAATAGTCCAACTTCATGTGGTGTGGCTACAATAGTCGCTTGATAATTTTTGTCTTGAGATTGTAACAAGTTCCGACATCAATGAAAAAGTTTACAATCCTACGAGAAGTTTTATTCAGACCAAGCACAAACTTGAGCCAGCAAGGAATTATGAAAGAAAAATAGCACTGGATGCTATTATTATTTATTATTTATTATTATTATTATTATTATTATTATTATTATTATTATAATTATTATTATTAATTATTATTATTATTAGTAGTAGTAGTAGTAGTATTATATTATATTGTTATTTTTATTATTGTTATTATTATTATTATTATTATTATTATTATTTGCCAGGCTACAACCCTACTTAAAACAGCAGGATGCTATAAGCACAAGGGCCCCAACAGGGAAAATAGCTCAGTGAGGAAAGGAAACAAAGAAATAAAGATGACAAATTTGTAGATAACTTGTATTTTTCCTAACTATAAAAACCTTAGCTATTTAATACTGGTATTACTTTCGGCGTAGCTGAAATGACGAGCCATTGATTTCTAAAGAGGGTTTACTACTCACACTGCTGGTAAATGGGAGGGTAAGGGAGGGTAGCTTGCTAAACCCCCCCCCCCCCCTCACACACTTGTGCTTGAGCTCACTTAGCTTGGAGGTAGGACTTCAAGGGGGATAGGGCTGGCGGGCAAGTTTGGTTAAATAGCTAAGGTTTGTTTAGTTAGGAAAAATACAAATTATCTACGAAATTGTAATTTGTTCCGCAACTGGAATACGAACCACGCTATCTAATTGGGGTGACTCACCCATTATGAAGGGTGGATATCCCAGCCAGACTGGCTTTTTGGCTTTGCCCGGGGGCTCCTTATCTGAGTGTGTTAGCATTCAAGAGATAAGGAGCCCCTGCACCTCGCTAAAATATTGCGTGCGGCCTACGCAAGCCGTGTGTGAAGGTATGTAGAAGTGTGACTCGTCCTAGAAAATTGTACCGAAGTTCTTTAGATGGGAAAACTTGTATGCTAGGACTTTCCCAATGCCACCTCGTCCGGGTATGGGGACGTAAAAGTATTAATCTTAATACCAGGAACACAAGGAAGCATGGTTTACCTGCAGTGGTTTGAGGTCAGCTTTGCAGAGAACCCAGGATGCTGCTTTCCCCAAGAGAGGGGATGATGAAGAAAAGAATAAGGGCCAGTCAAACCTTTTCATTCATGCAGACTAAAACTGGATAACAATGCCCTCAACCTTCTGCTACTTGTCCAATAAGGACCTTGAGGTTTTAAACCAGCTGTTGTGCAGCCACCACAGGACTGATAGAAAAAGTATCAAGTCCCCTGTAGGTTACGTCTTGCAGGTAGTGTGATGTGAACGTGGTCTGTCTTTTCCACACCCCAGCTTGAATAACCTGCGTCACTGAAAAATTTCTTTTGAAGGCCAGGGACATAGCTATGACCCTGACATCATGTGCTCTGGGGCGACGTGACGGAGAAGGGTCTGGATTTAGTGCCAAGTCAATGCCCCTGCAAATCCATGCAGAGATGATGTTCTTGGTGACCCTCCTCTTCGTCCTTCCTGTGCTGACGAATAGTGCTGGCACACGAGGACAGGCTGCGGCTGTTCTCTTGAGGTACAGCCTCAAAGCTCCTCACTCGGCATAGTAAGAGATGGTCTGGGTCATTTGTTACAGTGCGGAGACTAGAAATCCGGAAGGAGTCAAATCGAGAATCCGCTAGTACCGGGTTCTGAGTCTTAGCAATAAACTCAGGGACGATGCTGAACTTAAACTCTTCCCATCCCCTTGAATGGGCGATATCATATGAGAGACCATGAAGTTCTCTGACTCGCATGGCCAAGGCCAAATCTAGCCGGAACACCGTCTTCCAAGTTAGCTGGCAATCTGATGCCTGGCATAATGGTTCATAGGGAGGTCTCTTCAGAGACCTGAGAACTTGAACCACGTTCCAAGGGAGAGGTCTCACTTCCGACTGGGGGCAGGTAAGTTCATAACTCCGTATGAGTAGAGAAAGTTCTAGCGATGAAAAAATGTCCATCCCTTTCAGTCTGAAGGCGAGTCTTAAGGCTGAGCGATAGCCTTTCACTGCCGAGACTGAAAGGCGCATTTCTTCACGCAAATACGCGAGGAACTCCGCTATTGCTGGAATAGTGGCATCGAGTGGAGAGATACCCCTTCTACGACACCAAGCACAAAAGACTTTCCACTTTGCCTGGCAGACTGCTGCTGATGACTTCCGCAGATGTCCAGACATCCTAATCACAACTTGTTGCGAAAATCCTATCTCAGAGAGGAGATGCTGGATAGTCTCCAGGCGTGAAGTTGTAGTGAAGCTACGGCTTTGTGGAAGATGTTGGCGTGTGGTTGTTTGAGTAAATTGTGTCGCAGAGGGAGTTCTCTTGGAGGCTCTGTTAGGAGTTGCAGAAGGTCTGGGAACCATTCTGTGTGATGACATAGCGGAGCTATGAGGGTCATTGAAAGATTAACCGATATTCTGGTCTTGTTGAGTACCCTCCTCATCAGACAGAACGGGGGAAAGGCGTAAACGTCAATGTTGTCCCACTGTTGTTGGAAAGCATCATAGCAGAGAGCTTTGGGGTCTGGGACTGGGGAACAGTACAGCGTGAGCCTGAAGTTCAGGGCCGTTGCGAAGAGGTCCACAGTCTGAGAATCCCACAAAGTCAGCACTTTGTTGGCTGCTAGATGATCCAAAGAGGACTCGGTACTCACTATCCGAGATGCTCTGCTCATATTGTCGGCGAGCACATTCCTCTTGCACAGAATGAAGCGTGCGGATAGTGGTATCGAGTAGATTTCGGCCCATCTCAGTATCTCTACTGCTAGATGGAATAGTTGCTGCAAAAAAGTACCTCCTTGCTTGTTGATGTAGGCCACTACTGTGGTGTTGTCGCTCATCACCACCACAGAGTGACTTGCCAGGTACTGTTAGAACTGTTGAAGGGCCAGAAAGACGGCCTTCCTCTCTAGGAGATTTACGTGGAGGTACTTTTCTGACTCTGACCAGAGGCCTGAGGTCATGTGGTGCAGCACGTGGGCCCCCACCCTTTTTTTGAAGAATCTGAAAACAGCATCAAATCCGGGGGGAGTACAAGAAGATCCACGCCCTTTCGTAGGTTCTCGTCCGCCACCCACCACTGGAGGTCCGTCAGTTCCGCAGGTCCAATGGGGATCTGGATGTCCGGGAAGACGTAAGCTTGATTCCAGCAGGATTTGAGTCGCCCCTGGAGGGCTCTCATCCTGAGGCGACCATTGGGAACTAGACAGGCCAGCGATGAGAGGTGACCGAGGAGACGTAACCACGATTGGGCTGGAAGTTCTTGTCTGAGAAAAGGTCTCGTGACCTTCCTCAGCCTTGCTATCCTGTCGTCTGATGGGAAGGCTTTGTGGAGAGTGGTGTCTATAATCATGCCTAAGTATACCAGTCTTTGATGGGGAAGCAAGGAGAACTTCTAGAGATTTATCATGATACCCAGATCTAGGCACAGTCTCAGAAGTTTGTCTTGGTGTTGAAGAAGGGTTGACACTGAGTCTGCTAGGATTAGCCAGTCGTCCAGATAGCGGAGGAGATGGATGCCAATCCTGTGTGCCCAAGATGATACTAGGGTAAACACTCTGGTGAAGACTTGTGGTGCTATGGAAAGACCGAAGCACAGCACCTTGAACTAATATTTTCTGTTGTCCAGGCTGAATCTTAAGCACTTCCTTGAAGACGGATGGACTGGGATCTGGAAGTACGCATCCTTTAGATCCAGTGTGTACATGAAGTCTTGCAGTCTTACTGCTAGTCTGACCGTGTCTGCCGTCTCCATGCTGAATGGAGTTTGTTTGACAAACTTGTTCAGAGCTAAGAGGTCGATGACTGGTCTCCAGCCTCCAGATGCCTTCTTTACAAGAAGGAGTCGACTGAAGAAGCCTGGGGATCCGTCGAGGACCTCTTGGAGAGCCCCCTTCTTCAACAGGGTCTGGACTTCTGCCCGAAGGGCTTGCCCCCTTGCTGATCCCATGGCAAGGGATTTCAATGACACTGGATTCGTCGTCAGGGGAGGTAGAGATGTTATGAACGGGACGCGATATCCTAGACTGATCACGGAGATTGTTCAGGAATCGGCCCCGAGTTGCTTCCACCTGTTTGCGCAACTTTGTAGGCATCCCCCCACTGGTATAAATGCAGGGGGACTGCCTATCCTAGCATTTGCAACCTCGGCTGCTTCCTCTAGGATTTTTGCCTCCCCTGGAAGACTTTTTGCCTTTCCTCTCTTTGACAGGAAAGGGCTTAGACACCAATGTCTTCGCTGTAGCTGTCGTCGTAGTGGTCTTGGCTGGACGGGACTGCTGTGGTGCTGGAGGCTTATAGGGCTTAGATGTTAAAGCCCTATGGAGGAGGGAGTCTTGATGTGACTTCCTCCACCGCTCAGCAGCATGTTCCACATCCTTAGGCTCGAATAGAACACACCCCTCCATGGAGGAATGGCTGAACCTAATGATCTTGGCACTAGGAACCTTCGAGTGGAATCTCTCAGCTACTGCATCCCGTTTCAGGATGGTATTTGATCACAAGTTCGAGACTTGGTGGGCCACAAACTCGTTTGAGTGAGTACCTAAGAGGAGGAAGTTTTTCATAGCTTTCCTGGTACGTTCCTTGGAGAAATCTTCAGATCGTATCAGGATACCTAAGGTCCGCAACCAGATATCGAGCCACGAAGTGGCTTGCATAGCATACTTCGCAACCTTCTCCTGGTTGAGGATCTCGGCTGCCGTGAAGGAGACCTCCCAGTTGGAGAGTCTCTCAAGAAGGCCTCCCCTGGTTAGCTCTTCCAGCAAGTGGTGAAGTGGAAGAGCTAAACAAGGCTCTTCCAGGACCTCAAAGTACCTCCTCTGCTGTATGCGAGGAGGTGGGAGGAGCTTGTTGGTGGTACCGGAACGGTTGGAGGAGGACATCTCGCAGAGCTGCGGGGCAATCTTCTCCCTAGTACTCTTTACCCCATGAGACACGGGCAGGGCTACACTGGTCTTAGAGGGCTTCTGAGTACCAAAGATGCGGTCTACGACCGTTTCTTTGCCCTCTCGAGGATGGATCTTTGAGTCGGAAAACCCGTTGGGAGCCCTCATTAAAGTCAGAACCTGCCAAAACATGTGTTCCAACTCCTGCTGGTCTCCTCCTGTTGTAGGACTTGCAGCGAAATCTCCTTTTATCCCCAAAAACTCTTTATTAATATTATTATTATTATTACTAGCCAAGCTACAACCCTAGTTGGAAAAGCAAGATGTTATAAGCCCAAAGGCTCCAACAGGGAAAAATAGCCCAGTGAGGAAAGGAAATAGGGAAATAAATAAACGATATGAGAAAAAATTAACAATATATCATTCTAAAAACAGTAACAGCGTCAAAACAGATTAGTCCTATATAAACTATTAACTACGTCAAAAACAGTTATGTCATATACAAACAATAAAAACTCATGTCACCCTGGTCAACATAAAAACATTTGCTCCAACTTTGAACTTTTGAAGTTCTACTGATTCAACTAACCGATTAGGAAGATCATACCACAACTTGGTAACAGCTGGAATAAAACTTCTAGAATACTGTGTAGTAGTGAGCCTCATGAAGGAGAAGGCCTGACTATTAGAATTATCTGCCTGCCTAGTATTATGAACAGGATAGAATTGTCATGGTGGATCTGAATGTAAAGGATGGTCAGAGTTATGAAAAATCTTATGCAACATGCATAATGAAATAATTGAACGACGGTGCCGAAGATTAATATCTAGATCAGAAATAAGAAATTTAATAGACCGTAAGTTTCTGTCCAACAAATTAAAATGAGAATCAGCAGCTAAACACCAGACAGGAGAACAATACTCAAAACAAGGTAGAATGAAAGAATTAAAACACTTCTTCAGAATGCATTGATCGCCAAAAATCTTGTAAGACTTTCTCAATAAGCCAATTTTTTGTGCAATTGAAGAAGACACAGACTTGATGTGTTTCTCAAAAGTAAATTTGCTGTCGAGAATCACACATGACAAATTCGTAGATAATTTGTATTTTTCCTAACTATACAAACCTTAGCTATTTAAAAGGAGTATTACTTTCGGCGTAGCTGAAATGAGGAGCCATTAAAATTTAACGAGGGTTTACTACCCACACCGCTAGTTAGCGGGGGTAGGGGAGGGTAGCTTGTTACACCCCCCCCCCCCACACACACCTGTGCTTGAGCTCACTTTGCTTGGAGGTAGGACTTCACGGGGGATAGGGCTGGCGGGCAAGTTTGATTAAATAGCTAAGGTTTGTATAGTTAGGAAAAATACAAATTATCTACGAATTTGTCATTTCTTCCGTAACTGGAATACAAACCACGCTATTTAATAGGGGTGACTCACCCATTAGGAAGGGTGGACGTCCCAGCCAGTACTGGCTTTTGGCTTTGCCCGGGGACTCGTTATTTGAGTGTGTCAGCACCCAAGAAATAAGGAGTCCCTGCACCTCACTGGGACCTTGCTACGCAAGGACTGCGGCCTACGCAAGCTGTGTGTGAAGGTATAAAGAAGTGTGACTCGTCCTTGGAAGTTCTTCTGAAGTTCTTTAAATGGAAACTTGTAGACTAGGACTTTCCCAATACCAACTCGTCGGGGTAAGGGGACGTAACAGTATTAACTTAATACTAGGAACACAAGGGAGCATGGTTTACCTGCAGTGGTTTGAGGTCAGCTATGCAGAGATACCAGGATGCTGCTTTCCCCAAGAGAGGGGATGATGAAGAAAAGAATAAGGGCCAGTCAAACCTTTTCATTCATGCAGAGTAAAAGCGGGTAACAATGCCCTCAACCTTCTTCTACTTGTCCAATAAGGAGCTTGAGGTTTTAAACCAGCTGTTGTGCAGCCACCACAGGGCCGATAGAGAACGTACCGAGCCTCCTGTGGGTCACGTCTTCCAGGTGGTGGGCTGTGAACGTTGTCTGACGCTTCCACACCCCCGCATGAAGGAACTGCTTCACAGAGAAATTTCTTTTGAAGGCCAGGAATGTAGCTATGCCCATGACATCATGTGCTCTAGGGGGATGTAACGGAGGAGTATCTGGATTCAAGGACAGATGATTTACCCTGCGAATCCATGGAGAGATGGTGTTTTTGGTGATCCTCCACTTAGTCCTCCCTGTGCGGACGAATAATGCTGGCACATGAGGACGGACTGCAGCTGTTCTTTTAAGGTATATCCTAAAACTCCTTACTGGGCATTATAGAAGATGGTATTCTTTGGAGATGGAATATCGGAGTTTTCCTACAGAGTTTTGTTCTGCTAACATGATAGGGTTTAGGTTTTCCATTTTCCATTTTTCTTGATTCCGGTAGATATATCTAAAAATGATATTTTCAATTTAAAATAAATTTTTGAATATGCTCACCCGGTGAATATATAAATAGCTGACGTCTCCGACGGTCGACTGATTCCAAAAACTCGCGAGCGATCGCCATGAAGGTTGTCGGGTGTGCCCATCAGCGCCGACTGTCGGCCAGATACCGCATATACTTCTCAACCAAACCAGTTCTTCTCAGTCCGTAGGGTCTCTATCGGGGAGGAAGGGAGGGCCTTTAATATTATATATTCACCGGGTAAGTATATTCAAAAATTTATTTTAAATTGAAAATATCATTTTTAAATATCAAACTTAGCCGGTGAATATATAAATAGCTGATTCACACTCATGGTGGTGGGTAGAGACCAGTATTAATACAATAAAGGCGTATATGCTCAAGAGTTTTTGACAAATATTCAAAAAACAAACTTAAGTATAGGTACCTGGTAAGGAAGCTGACTCTGATGATTACTCTGCCTCATTAGTCCGCTATCCTCACGAAGCCCAGCGATCCTTTTAGGATGCTGAAAGACTCCCAGGAGCTGCTATATCCAGGGTGAACACCCCTATAACAGGACCTCATCAATATCCTTAATCTGGGCGCTCTCAAGAAACAATATTTTGACCACCCGCCAAATCAAAAAGATTGCGAAAGACTTCTTAGTCTCCCGTACAACCCAAAACAAGATTAAAAATTTCAAGAGTAGATTAAAAGGATATTGGGATTAAGGGAATGTAGTGGTAGAACCTTCACCCACTACTGCACTCGCTGCTACGAATGGTCCCAGTGTGTAGCAGTCCTCATAAAGAGTCTGGACATCTTTCAAGTAATATGAAGCGAACACTGACTTGCTTCTCCAAGAGGTCGCGTCCATAATACTTTTAAGGGATCTATTTTGCTTAAACGCTACCGAAGTTGCTATCGCTCTAACTTCATGAGCCTTGACTTTAAGTAAATTACGATCCTTCTCACTTAAATGAGTGTGCGCCTCCCGAATCAAAAGTCTAATAAAATAAGATACTGCATTCTTAGACATGCGCAAAGAGGGCTTTTTAACAGAGCACCATAAAGCCTCGGAACAACCTCGTAGCGGTTTAGTTCTGGATAAATGAAATTTAAGAGCTCTAACGGGGCACAGCACTCTTTCAACTTCATTCCCCACAATCTCAGAAAGACAGGGGATTTCAAATGATTTAGGCCAAGGACGAGACGGAAGTTCATTCTTGGCCAAAAAACCAAGTTGAAGAGAACATACTGCTTTATTAGCTGAGAAGCCGATGTTCTTGCTAAAAGCATGTATCTCACTAACCCTTTTAGCCGAAGCCAAGCTCACCAAAAAAAGTGTCTTGAGGGTAAGATCCTTCAGGGAGGCTGAATTTAACGGTTCAAACCTGTCTGACATAAGGAACTGTAGGACCACGTCCAAGTTCCAAGCAGGAGTCGAAATATGACGCTCCTTGGAAGTCTCAAAAGACTTAAGCAGGTCTTGGAGATCTTTGTTATTAGAAAGATCCAAACCTCTATGCCTGAAAACAGAAGCTAACATGCTTCTGTAGCCTTTAATGGTGGATGCAGAGAGGGAGCGACCGTTTCTCAGATAAAGCAGAAAATCCGCAATCTGCGCTACAGAGGCACTGGAAGAGGAAATAGAGGAGGACTTGCACCAGTCTCTAAATACCTCCCATTTCAACTGATAGATCTTGATGGTAGAGGATCTTCTAGCCCTCGCGATCGCTCTAGCTGCCTCCTTCGAAAACCCTCGAGCTCTAGAGAGTCTTTCGATAGTCTGAAGGCAGTTAGACGAAGCGCGGGGAGGCTTTGATGAAATCTCTTTACGTGAGGCTGTCGTAAGAGATCCATCCGCAACGGCAGACTTCTTGGAACGTCTACCAGCCATAGAAGTACCTCTGTGAACCACTCTCTCGCGGGCCAGAGGGGAGCAACCAACGTCAACCTGGTCCCTTCGTGAGAGGCGAACTTCTGCAGCACCTTGTTTAGGATCTTGAAAGGTGGAAAGGCATAAACGTCCAGGTGAGACCAGTCCAGAAGAAAAGCGTTTATGTGGGCCGCCTCTGGATCTGGGACCGGAGAGCAATAAGTCGGGAGCCTTTTTGTCAACGAGGTCGCAAAGAGATCGATGGTGGGTTGACCCCGAGTCATCCAAAGTCTCTCGCACACATCCTTGTGGAGCGTCCACTCCGTAGGAATCACCTGACCTCTTCGACTGAGACAGTCCGCCAAGACATTCAACTTCCCTTGGACGAACCTCGTCAAAAGAGAGATGTTTCGATCTTTTGACCAAATGAGAAGGTCCCTTGCGATGACGAAAAGAGAGTGGGAGTGAGTGCCTCCTTGCTTCGAGATGTAAGCCAAGGCCGTGGTATTGTCTGCATTCACCTCCACCACCTTGTTTCGAATCAGACTCTCGAAACTCCTTAGCACTAGATGGACTGCTAACAGCTCTTTGCAGTTTATGGGAAGACTCCTCTGGTCTGCGGACCAAAGACCCGAGCATTCCAGATTGTTTAGAGTCGCCCCCCAACCCAAATCCGATGCGTCTAAAAACAACACATGGTTTGGGTTCTTGACTGCCAGAGAAAGACCTTCCTGAAGTCTTATATTGCTGTCCCACCAAGCTAGGCAAGTCTTGACTGGATCGGAGATTGGAATCGAGACCGTCTCTAAAGTCTTCTCCTTGTTCCAACGGGCGTCTAGGTGGAACTGGAGAGGGCGCAGATTGAGTCTCCCTAGAGAGATAAACTGTTCCAGAGACGAAAGCGTCCCCAGGAGGCTCATCCAATCTCTCACAGAGCAACGGTTTTTCTCTTGCACGAGACGGACTTTGAGCAAAGCCTGCTCGATCCTGTTGGAAGACGGAAAAGCCCGAAAAACTCGACTCTGTATCTCCATCCCCAAATAGAGAATGGTCAGGGATGGAGTCAGTTGTGACTTCTCCATGTTCACCAAGAGGTCTAACTCTTTCGCAAGATCCAAAGTCCACTGTAGGTCCTGCAGACAGCGATGACGGGACGACGCTCTGAGTAACCAGTCGTCCAAATACAGGGAGGCTCTGATCCCCGATAAATGTAAGAACTTCGCTACATTTCGCATGAGCCTCGTAAAAACAAGAGGAGCAGGGCTGAGGCCGAAGCACAGTGCTCGGAATTGATACACCACCTTCCGGTACACAAACCTCAGATAATGTTGAGAGTCTGGATGTATCGGAATGTGGAAGTACGCATCCTGCAAGTCGAGAGAGACCATCCAGTCGCCCTCTCTGACTGCTGCCAAAACGGATTTGGTGGTCTCCATCGTGAACTTTGTTTTTACAACAAACATGTTGAGAGCCCTTACATCCAGCACTGGCCTCCAACCTCCTGTGTTCTTCGGAACCAGGAAGAGACGGTTGTAAAAGCCTGGGGATTGAAGGTCCGAGACTTTCACCACCGCCCCCTTTTCTAACAACAGAGACACCTGAAGATGTAACGCCTGTCTCTTTGTCTCCTCTCGATACCTGGGAGAGAGGTCTATCGGAACTTTCACCAGAGGAGGTCTTCGTACAAAAGGAATTTTGTAACCCTCCTTCAGCAACAAAACAGACTCCCGGTCTGCACCCCTCTTCTCCCAGGCCTGCCAGAAGTTGGTCAATCTGGCACCTACTGCTGTCTGAGGACGTGGGCAGTCAGACTCTGCCAAGGGAGGATTTAGATCCTCTCTTCTTGCCTCGCTTGCTATCGGCACGAGAGCCTCCCCTACTGGGAGCTCTGCCACGAAAAGGCGGGATAAACCTTGCCGCTGGCGTGTCAAACTTAGGTCTGCTGACATGAGAAGACGAAGGTAAAGCCTTACGAGCAGACGTGGCCATTAAATCATGAGTGTCCTTCTGTACAAGAGACGCCGCGATATCTCTAATAAGCTGTTGAGGGAACAAAGCGGAAGACAAGGGCGCAAAGAGAAGTTCTGACCTCTGACAAGGAGTGACCCCTGCAGAAAGAAAAGAACACAGTCTCTCTCTTCTTAAGAACCCCTGCTGTGAACGTAGCAGCAAGTTCATTAGAGCCATCTCTTATTGCCTTGTCCATGCACGACATTATCTGAATAGAGACATCCCGGTCCGCTGACGAGACTTTCCTACTCAAGGCTCCCAGGGACCAATCCAAAAAATTGAAAACCTCGAAGGCACGGAAAATTCCTTTAAGGAGATGATCCAGATCTGTAGAGGACCAGCAAACCTTCGAGCGTCTCATGGTCAGACGACGAGGAGAGTCTACAAGGCTTGAGAAGTCTCCCTGGGCAGAGGCAGGCACCCCCAAGCCGAGAACTTCTCCCGTGTCATACCAGACGCTCGCACGAGAAGCCAATTTGAAAGGGGGAAAGGCAAAAGAGGACTTCCCTAAATTCCTCCTGGACATTAACCAGTCTCCCAACAAACGCAAAGCTCTTTTAGAAGAGCGAGAGAGCACCAACTTCGTGAACGACGGAGTCGAAGAAGTTACACCCAGCGTGAACTCAGATGGAGGTGAACGAGGAGCACCAGAAACAAAATGATCGGGAAACAGATCCTTAAAGATAAGCATTTTCTTCTAAAAGTCAAGGGATCGCTGAGCAACCCTAGGCTCCTCTCCATCCGAAAGAGTCCCCAAAGGAACATCAGCAGGAAGGGGATCAACAACTTCCTCATCCGAAGGAACATCATCCGACAAAGGCAAAGTCCCGCGACACGGAGAAGCATGCCGAGGAAGCAACGATTGACAGGCTATATCAATATGCGAAGGGGCCACAGCAAAATCAGAGGTAACGACGTCACGTCGAGACTGCAAAGACTGAAAGTCTTGAGGCTGACAAACAACAACAGACTGTGGCGACTGACGTTCGACATCACGTCGGGACTGCACAGACTGCAGGTCTTGAGATTGAAAAACAACAACCGACCGCGGCGACTGACGTTCGACGTCACGTCGGGACAACGGAGTCGGCCGACGAACGTCACGTCGAGACTGCGGTGATTGTTGCTGAACGTCACCCTGAGACTGCGGAAAATGACGTTCCACGTCACGTAACTGACGTGACTGACGAGGAACACGATCAGAGTCACGTTTAACAGCACCGATAACATTAGCGCTAACGTCAAAATGACGAGACAAATCTCGCTTAGGCGGTTGAAGACCTGAGTCACGCTTGCTGGACTGGCGAACTGCAAGCAAAGGATCTTTACGAACCTGGTCATGCTCATAAACTTCTCCTCTGGAAGTTTCCCTTCTCCCACAATGCGCGGTGGTATGCGCTTGCGGGGAGGGGGAATGAGGCAATGGCGACCTTGCCGGACGTCGTTCCTTGTGATGCGCAGGCTCGCTCACGGGAGAATATCGACGCTCGCGCGACGGAGAAATTGAAGCTTGCGCACGGGAGAGTGACGGCGTGCGCACAGGAGAATATTCACGCGAGCGTGGCCACGCCGGAGAATCATGATAGGCGCACGGGCGTGCGGGGGAGTGTTCGCGCAAATCTGTCAAAACCGTAGGGCGCGCACAGGGGAAATGTCCCCTAGCGCGCGGGTGCAGTAGAATCATGATGGGTGCACGGGAGAATGTTGGTGCGCATCCCTAGAAGATGGATGGCACACATCCTTAGAAGATGGATGGCGCGCACGCATATCTTTGTCAGTGCGCGCAGGAGAAGGTTGGCGCACAGGTGAGCGCTGGCGCGTTGGTAAGAGATGGCGCGTAGGTGAGGGCAGCATAGCTGTCTCATCTACTAACTTGCTTGTAGAAGAAATTTGGTGTGCAGGTTTTACCTGGTGCATAGGGTAGCGCGCAATATGTAGGGTGCACATGTGCGCGCAGGAGAATGTTGGCCTGCGGGAAAGCGCTGGCGCGCAGGAGAATGTTGGCCTGCGGGAAAGCGCTGGCGCGCAGGAGAACAATGGCGCGCAGGTGAGTGCTGGCGGGCAAGAGAGTGTTGGCGCACATGTAGGCGCTGGCGCGTAGGAGATTGTTGACACGTAGGAGATTGTTGGCAGGTATGCGCAGGGCGCCTGAACGCAGTGTGCGCAGGGCGCGTGAGCACAGTGTGCGCAGGGCGCGTGAGCACAGTGTGCGCAGGGCGCGCAGGAGATCGTTGGCGCATGTGGGCACGCATGGCGCATGGTGGAGCTCTGCTCTTGTTGACGCGTGAGCGCGTGTTGGCGCGTAAGCACTTTAGGAAGATGCCCTATGTTAGGGCGAGCAGGATGAGCAGCAAGCTGTAGTGATGGGGCCTGACGAGCTATTGACGAGCACTTGTCAGGTTGCGTGGGCGTGCGGCGCGCAATAGCGCGTTCAGGTGGAGCCTTGTTAGGCCCATGCAGGAATGGCAACGGCAGGTCGGCAGGTCTGTCGGGTGGAAGGTCGACGTGTCCTTTAAAAGGAAGACCTTCCATCGAAGGAGATCGTGAACGATCTGCAGTGAGGTCCAGGACCAAAGCAGGTGCAGTGATGGAAGATTGGTCAAGAGGCTCCTCTACGGGGAACTGCATAGAAGACGTTGAACCAAAGAGGCGCCTCCTCACCGCAGGTGAAGGAAGGCCTCTATGGCGAAGAGGAAGACGAGCCTTCCGACGGGTGCACCCTCTTGTGGCTGTTGGATCAGGAAGCTGACCTTCAGCAGTCCTCCGAAGAGGAATCTCTGTAGGTGAACGAAACACTAGCAGGAGAGACTGATTGATTGATTTAAAGTTTTCAGGCATCCTGACATCTGAGGTCATTGACGCCGGTAACATTTAACTTATGTATACAAAAATAAAAAATAAAATAAAATAAAAAATAAAAGAGTATTCAATCAAAATCATAAAAGTTGAATGTCATAAAAGTTAAATATTTTTCAGAAGACCTGCTTCTGAAATAAATCTTAAAATGCCACTTGCATGGGAGGACACATCATTTCCAAGAATCTTGGCAAGGATGAACCTGCCACCCTCACCTCGAGCCTCAAACAAATATCTATTCCTCAAGTTGTTATAATTGGGGCATTCGGTCAACAAATGCCTTACTGTTAGAGGTACTAAACAGTCGTCACAATACGGTTGGTGTTGGCCCTTCAGCAGAAACTCGTGTGTTAACCGAGTGTGACCAATACGGAGACGACAAAGAGACGTCTCCCATTTTCGGGGCATCATATTATACCTCCAAGGAGATATGTCATTTGTTATCTCTCGCATTTTATTGCCATCTTGACTATCCCATTGCTGTTGCCATTTATTGCAAACCAATTTCTTGATGTCAGGTAAGAAATCATCACAGGGAATGGGATACCTTCTTGGCAGCAACTCGGATGCAGCCTCCTTAGCCAGTGAATCTGCCTTCTCGTTCCCGGACACACCTACATGTGCTGGAACCCAACAAAATTGAACTGTTATACCTCTCCGTCCAATAATGAAAAGCCATTCTAAAATCTTTAAAACTAGAGGGTTGTTAGAATTAAAAACTTCCATAGCTTGAAGGACACTCCTTGCATCACTAAAAATTGTAAAATTACCCTCCTTCTCCAACGCTATTTTCTCAATAGCGGTTAATATGCCATACAGTTCGGCAGTAAATATGGAAGCAGTCAGAGGAAGTGCACCTCTACAATTAAAATCATTACTATGTACTACAAATCCAATGCCAGCATCAGATTTGGAGCCATCAGTATAGATAAAAGTTGATCCTCTATGTTCTTTAACATGTTCATTAAAAAGAGACCTGGCTTCTAGGTCTGACATATTCTTCTTATCTCCAATAAAATATTTACAAAAAGATATCTCCGGTAACTTCCATGGAGGCATTGATGATACCTTGAATGGAAGTACCTTATTTCTAATTATATCCAGACTATCTAATAATCGTTTCACCCGAAAGCCATAAGGTTGAGGAGATTTTGGGTGCAACTCAAAGTATGATGCGTGTCTTACAAGGCTTGCAGTCTGAAATGCTAGAGAGTTAGGGAGTCTTTGCAATCTAAACCGATACCGAAGAATGGAAGACATTCGGTAAAGCGAGGTTTTAAAAGCTCCAGTAGACAATCTAATACCTGCATGATGTATCGAGTCTAATATTTTTAACCGGCTTGGGGTGGCTGAAGAATATACCTCACAACCATAACTAATTTTGGAAAAAATCAAGGCCTTGTATAATTTTAAAATAGTATTGCGGTCTGCCCCCCACGATGTATGGGACAATACTTTCAAGATATTTAGAGCTTCAACACAATTAGCTTTTAATGCTTTTAAGTGAGAAACCCATGTCACCCTACAATCAAATATCAAACCTAAAAATTTAGCTTCCCTAGCACATGGTATCCGTTGACCTTTAATGTATATATCCGGGTCTGGATGTACTCCCCGGATACGACAAAAATGGACAACGGTAGTTTTACTTGTCGAGAACTTAAATCCATTCATGTCAGCCCACTGGATAATTTTATCAAGAGAGAGTTGGATTTTTCTCTCAACCATTGCCATTCTGGTGCCAGCAAATGATATTGAGAGATCATCCACAAATAATGTTGAGAAAACATCCTGGGGAATGGCTGACGATATCCCATTAATTGCTAGTGCAAAAAGGGTTACACTCAGCACACTACCCTGAGGAACTCCTTCTTCCTGGCACTTACTCTCAGATAGAGTTTCCCCAACTCTCACTTGAAAAACTCTACGTGAAAGAAATGCCCGAATAAATAGTGGCAGCTCTCCTCTCAATCCCAATTCATGAATGGTTTTAAGTATACCATATATGGAAAAACTTTTTTACTTGAAATCATGCAATGATATACAAATTAATGGCGGCAGGGTAAATTAAAGAAATCGTTTAATTTATATTTAATTACAACAGTCAAAATGAAATAGAAAATTTATAACTGAGTAAAATAAAATTTAATCCCTTTGCTTGAGAGAATCCTTGTCCTTTGTGCACTGTAACCCTTCCAAACCGTGCTATATTCTTGGAGAGATGACCTTACGCCAGACACCACTCCAGCACAACATGGTCACCACTGAATTTTTCCATAACCTGACAATACAATGAAATATCTATAATAGAGGTCATGGCCATCTATGGTTTAGACTAAGGCGTAAGCCTTAAATGTTTTTACTTAAATGTAAATATATAAAATGTAATAAGTTAGATAGCAAAGATCGTAATATTCTTAGTATTTAGCTAAGTTTTAGGCTAGCCTGATACAAATTTAAAGTTATTTACTAGGATAAGTGCCTAGCTTAAAATTTAGTATAAGTTTTTTCCAGTGCTTAGTCTACTTAGCTAACATATAAGCAAGCTCAATAGCCCAGTCTTAAAGTTTTTAGAAGTTTTTTAACGTTAATATATGAAAGAACTGAGTTACTCGTTAGCTTAACCTCTGATACTTAAACCTCGATGAGTTTTACAAAAGTTCACAAGAAAATAACACTTATAACAATTATCAAGTTCCTTCTAAATATCACGAACTATCAGGTAATATTTTATAGGACGTGCAAGTTAGGTTAATGAACCGACAAAGTTCATATATAAGCAATTTGAAAATCGACTGAAACACGCGTAAATGTAACTCGATTCTTACCTCCAAACTGCTAAAAACCCGTCTCCTTTCTCTCCCCAAATCCTTCGGTAGTTTTGCTGAATTTCGCCTTCATCGTCAATAGTAGCTGTCCTCGGCAAACTTCTTAATAGTAAATCTTCATATTAATTATACCATTAAACTCTGTCATCCATGAAGACTATAAGCAGATCGGCTGATACACAAAAAACATGTAGGAGTGTTCAACAACAGGTCCTGTCGTTCTGGTCTTCGAGTCACAACTGCTATTCTGCGTTTTGGCAGTTATATCGTCACCTCTTCTTCGAGACATTATATGGTCGCCTCTGCTAAACTTTGTTATTTCGTTTATAGCTTTGGGTTTGAAAAGGTTAATCAAGAAAACATTTATCATGAATCAGCCAAATTAACTTTATGAACATGAACTTTAGCCACAATAAAGTAATAATAGTAAATCTAAATAGCTAATTACAACTTGGTGATTACGATTCATGAGAAGTAGAAGGAACTCAAAACATAAACTCCTAAATCCCATGCTTAACAAGAAACAAAATATTTTAAAAGGTATCCGGGAGTTTATGTAAATAAAAGAGAAATAACATACTGTCAAGTAAACAATAAATGTGAAATATATCTTTGATATATTTTGTATACTCCCAGCAACAATTTGATTAAAGTTTACTAAGTTTAATCAAAGAAACCATTTGTTCAACTTTTACTCACTCCCAGCAACAATTTCATTACACACTCTTTATAGCCCATGTGTATCTTACCCCCAAAGAATATGGTAATATACATAACCATGTAAGCCTATTATACTAGGCCCTCTTGAACCAAGAGTTCTGTGTTTCTCATAGATTCAAGTGCAGCGGCCCGTTTACTTCTCTCTCTGACTTTTAATTGATCAATAGGTAATTCAGTTTCAATTTCAACAACAGTATGAAATCCTTCTTTAGGAAGAAGCAAAATGAGTGAATCTGTTGTCCTGTACACAACTTCACGAGACTTACCCTTAAGCACACGAGCTGCTTTTACTTCCCCTAGGTGATTTACTTCTGTCTTCTTTACTATACCAAGTGGATAAGTACTTGGTTTGCTTGCGTCCTCTTTTAACAGAACAATATCTCCAACAGCCAAGGTTTTATGATTGACAGGTCTGTAACGATCCCTTTTATCTACTGCTTGATTAATGAGAGTTGCAAGAAACTCTGAATGATATGCCTCAACTAGTCTGTTTCTAGCTTGTCTAAGCTTATAGTAATTATCCTTAACATCATCAATAGCACTACTACCAGGCACCCAATTGGTGTCATCTGAAGAAGAATTCTGCAACTCGGGAATAATGTTCACTGATACCAGATCATAGCCTTTAAGTAAACACTCAGGAGTTATTGGTTTTTCTACATTATCAATACAAGCATCTCTCAGACTATCCTTAAAAGCAATTGGTCTTTTGTTAATAAGATGGACAGTTTGACAAATAAGGAAGTAAAAATCTTGATAATCAAGCACAGTGTTCTTAATAGAACTAAAAATTAGCTTTTTCACCATTTTTACACAGCTTTCAACTAGCGAACCCAAAGAACTATTACCTTTGGCATAATGCTCGAACTTCAGGGGCTTAATGTCATTTTCTTCAAAGAAGGCATGCGTTTCAAAATCGTTGAGAAAGGTTCCAATGATTCTACTACCAGCAGTGAGCTGGGATCCCAAATCAGATATGCAAAATTCCGGGATGCCAAACTCATATATGTGTAGTTGGAAGGCCTTGAGAAAGTCTCGAGTATCAGCAGATAAACATATCTTCAAGTTGATGGCACGACTCCACAAACATGTCACGCATAATAACCAAATTTTCTTCCTTTCACCATTCCATATTACTGTATAAGGACCAATGTAATCTATGAAAATATACCTGTATGGAATAGGTGGTGGATTGCTCCGAAAATCCCTATAGGCACTCTGATTTGCTTTGATTGGTCTCTCATTAAGCCTTCTACAAGTTATACATTCTCTAAGTACCTTCTTTACTGTGGAATAAAAGTGGATTATCCAAAATTGCTTACGTAACTGAGCCAAGATCGAATACACACCAGCGTGTCCTAGACTAACATGCATATCACGAATAAGCAATTTAGTTAGCAAACTATGCTTAGGTAACAGCACAGGAAAGAAAATCTGTTCGTTTCTTCCGAATTTACTCCGGATTCTTAGCAAAGTGTCTTTGCTCTGGAAAATATTCATTTGAGTTACCAAATTGGGAATGTTTCTTTTTAATGTATGACTTTTCTTGAAGAATTCACAAACTTCTGGGAAGTTATTTTCCTGTTCTTTACCTATTATCTGCCTACATGCTAAAGCATAAAGATTTTTCTCCTTGACACAATTTCCCCAATGAATGTCGATTCCTTTATTTGTTAGTTTTTCTCTGATGTTCTTGATGAATTTCAATACCATCCTATGAACAGTTGCTAGCTTATGGAAACTGGAAAACTTAGTCAGGGGTATCAAGTGTTCAATGCTCTTTATGTCTTTCTTGTTATTTTCTTTACTTTCAGAATCTGTTGAGACAGTGATTAAGGAAGTATCTTCCCTTTCAAGGCCGGGTACTTCATCTTTCTTTTCAAGGGGGTTTGGCACCTTAAAACTAAACTGAACCTCATCTTTCTGAGGTTTCTTAAGAAACTCGGGTCCACCATGATACGCAGTCTTCTGAAGTCTCCTGTATGAGACACATCTACTAATATAATCTGCAGGATTATCATATGCATTCACAAATGAAAATGTTATTGGGAAAACTTGGCACAAGTCACCTATAGCTTTCAACCTATTTTGAATAAAAACTCCTTTCTTCTGCAATTTATCATTCTTATATGTATGAGAGTAAAGCCAATTAAGAGCAACCATACTGTCTGAATATATCGCCATGCTCACAATTTTGATTGGAGTAACGACTGATTGACCAGCAAGTTCTTGAAATAAACTGATTACAGTCTCTGTGGCTAGTCCCAAAGCTTGAAATTCAATTACAGGAATGGTTTTCTTCTCTAACTGTTTGTTAACGACCCTGCTCTTGGCGGTCAAAAAACTTGTATTACCATTGAAGACATTTACAATATACACCACAGTTCCATAAATATCCTTACTTGCATCTGAAAATGCTACTAGTTTATAGGTACCATCTCTCCTACCCAGGAATCTAGGAATTACTACTTTAGGAGTAGAATTCACCTGTTTTCCAATAAGTGTCCATTCCCTTTTTAATGTTTCTGAGAGAGGGCTATCCCATGTGATAGTCTTGTCTTCTTGAAGCTTTTTAAGAAACAACCTGGCCCTGTTCAAGATTGGTCCATAGATATTAAATATATCATAGATACTATTCAATTTTGACAAAATTGACCTCTTTGTGCTAGCTTGCGTATCAAGGAAAATCTTACCAGGGCCTAGTGAGTCTGCTTCCCTATCCCAAACCATGCCGAGCAACTTTACCTCTTTGGGTGTTTCACTATCATAATCTCGGTCAATCATTTCTTGCAGTTCTGCATCGTTTGTTACGAATTGTTGCAATTCAAATTTGTATGGTCCAAAGATATTAGGGAGACAGTAGTATGCTTCATATAAAGCCTTGGCAGAGTTACACGAATATGACCCATTGTCCATATAAATGGTATTATACAGCGATTTCTTTAAGTTAACCATTTCCTCGTTGTCACTCTCAACATCCAATATCAAGATTTTGAACAAAGCTAGCATGAGATGACAAGGGCTAGGCCTTAGGCCAAAACTTAAACGCTTGTTCCTATAGCCTACAACAGTAAAGTCACCCTTGAGAATATTTCGATACCATAAGAACAACAATCTATTCTGATCCTCTTCCTTGAGTCCTATCATCAAAAATGCCTTTTTCAAGTCAAAACAAATCATATGGGTGTCAAATCTCTGCATAATCAGAGAAGTTGCAATTTTGTGATTCAGACAAGGGCCTGGAAGCATACACTGGTTATGACTATAAGTGCTCTTCGCAGATTTGTTTTTCTCACTTAAGTTAGACAGAAACACGACTCGACACTTGGTCGTGTCTCTGGCCATTTTGAACACAGGCATATGAGGCAAGAAACTAGCTTCTGGATGTTCATTTATAAAAGAATTAATATCTTCAATTTTCTCTATGATTCCCAGATTTTGTTGCTCTTTAAATACATCATTAACCATCTTTAAATGCTCAGGTTTATTCTTCATACGTGTTAAGTTAGACTTCAGTATCATCCGGGATAAATTGAAGTTCTTCCCTAACAAATGGGATATCTTGTTGTTCCACATCAGTGGCATTACTAGTCTACCTTCTTCATCTCGTTCTGTACTATCAAGAACATACTTTACTAGCTTTTTATTGGTTTCTGTGTCATCTTCAGATAGCTGGGATTTTTCATAGTCCAGATATTCGATGCATTGCTTTTCAAGCATTTCTTCCGTAGCTTTAATCAATTCAGACTGCTTTAGCTTACCCTTTTTGTTAAAAATAGCATAGGTTGAATTAGTGTTGGCTTCTTGAACTTTGATACTCGCCTGTGATCTGTTGGAAATCAAGTCAACATCGTCCTCTCGAAGTTCAGACTGAGAGACTGCCAAAAAGCTATGTCTATCGAGGAATTGTAATTGTCTATTAGTCTGGGCAGCTTCCCCTTCCATACAAAGTGTGTCTCCTTGAGTGCTAACCGCAGTATGTGAACTATTTCCATTATTAATGTTAGGTAAATAATCCAAGTTTTTCATCATTCTGTTAATATTACCTGTGAGCATGACACCAACTGGAGTGTCAAGATACACAGAGGGATTGCTTAATCCAAATTTGTGTGTAGTTAGCGACAGCAAAAAGTCAGCATCATTTCCCAAAATAAGACCAATGTTACCAATAGTGTCCACACAACCACTAAGAAACTTATCTGCTAAAATGTAATGTCTATCTTGAAATTCTTTAACAATGACATTTAAGCCCTCCAGTTTCAACTCTATATCAATACTGGGTACAACAACTGCTTCGATGGAATACCATTCCCTACCTAACTTGAGAGGTACATTAACAATATCAGTTACAAGGTCCCTAGTAGAATTAAAACCATGAATAGTCATATGGACGTTTTTTGCTAGGACAGGGAACTTCATATGGTTTACATGCTTATTACAAATAAAATTTCTCTGGCTACCACAATCTCGTAAAACTCGAACCACATTATTTTCTTCAGCCACAGAACATGTAAAAGTTGGTAAAATTGCAGCACCACCAGTAACATTTTGATGAATTTCAGCTAATGTGAGGCTATTTAAAGTATGCTTCGGTTCTGGCTTTTTCCCACTAGTATGCATAGAGGTTTCAGTGGATTCAGTATTACTAGAATCAGAAGCTTTTTTAGTACTGGAACTATTAAGCCTCTCCTTAGCAACACACAGGTATGTAAAATGCCATCCACTGCAATTTCTACACCTTTGGGTAAACTTGAATTTACACTGACGAGTCACATGATTATGATAGCCACACCTAACACAAGCATTCAGCTCTTTAAGTTTCTCTACTTTCATTTTGGGATTCGCAAAAACTGGGCAATTTACTAGCAAATGTGCGGTATCTTGCTTACCATCCTTTGTACATAGGATACATGACTTATAATTAGGGCTAACACTAACTTTGGTTGCGAGAGTTGTGCTTGATTCTATATTCTTAGTCCTAGTTTTCTCCTTTTGCTCAACATTTCTTTCATTCGTTCTGTTATACCTCTCAACAGCCTCAAATATGTTACTTTCAATTTCACTTAATGAGGGTTTGCTTTCATTTGTTATCTGAATTAGTAAAGATTGAAAGCGATCATTAAGACCATGCCATATGAAGTACTGGAGAACATCGTCAACTTTGACGTCAAGCTTTTTGAATGCATTCATAATAGTTTTCATCGAGGCTACAAAGGCATATGGATCACCTGATAAAGTTAACTTCAAGTCTACAAGTTTCTTAATTGCATCATATTTTTGTGTTAATGGAGTTGCAAATGCTTGCAATAATAATTTCTTTGCCTCGTCATATGACTGGTTATCAATATCAAGAGAATCCACAAGTGCCTTTGGAGACTTTGACAACTGATTTCGTAGATACATAAACTTTAAGTGATTTGACCAATTTTGTTTGTCAGTCAATTTTTCAAATTCATAAAAGAACTTTACTAAACACTGACCCTTGGTGTTGTCATATTCAGGTAAAGGAACTTGAGGCATCCTTAACTCATTCTTAAGGTTAACTACCGGGGTAGGTGTGGTTACAGTTTCTAAACTAGAAGCCTGTTGCCTTTGTAAACTTAACAAAGCCGACATTATCTTTTTCTGGTAGTCTTCATCTGTGAAAATCTTTTGTTCAATGGAGCTTTCGTCTTCCTTATCTATGACATAGTTCAATATTTCCTGGTCTAACCCTAACAGTTCTTTTTCTAACTGTTCAAGTCTGTGAATATACAAAAGTCTATCTTGTTCAGACAATCCTTCGAGATTCGATTGAACTGTATTATATATCTTTGTTACTCTTTGCCGAGCGTAAGAACGCCGTTTCTTCAATATATCCTCAGACATGTTAATAATTCTACAAAGTTAATCTAATACCAAACCTAGATAAACACAAAACAAAGTTTCTAGCAATTACGAATATTTATCCGTGTTACAAAAGACATATATTCACTTCAATAAAAATATTCAATTACCGAGCACAAATTTGATGCTTTCTCTACATATACCAATAAGCCTATATCAAATATGAAAAATAAAGAAGCCGAGGACAGCCCCACCCACAATAAAAGGCTTACAACACAAAGGACAGGGAGGTTAAGGATTGCACGAATCCTGTCACGGTCGCCATATGGAAAAACTTTTTTACTTGAAATCATGCAATGATATACAAATTAATGGCGACAGGGTAAATTAAAGAAATCGTTTAATTTATATTTAATTACAACAGTCAAAATGAAATAGAAAATTTATAACTGAGTAAAATAAAATTTAATCCCTTTGCTTGAGAGAATCCTTGTCCTTTGTGCACTGTAACCCTTCCAAACCGTGCTATATTCTTGGAGAGATGACCTTACGCCAGACACCACTCCAGCACAACATGGTCACCACTGAATTTTTCCATAACCTGACAATACAATGAAATATCTATAATAGAGGTCATGGCCATCTATGGTTTAGACTAAGGCGTAAGCCTTAAATGTTTTTACTTAAATGTAAATATATAAAATGTAATAAGTTAGATAGCAAAGATCGTAATATTCTTAGTATTTAGCTAAGTTTTAGGCTAGCCTGATACAAATTTAAAGTTATTTACTAGGATAAGTGCCTAGCTTAAAATTTAGTATAAGTTTTTTCCAGTGCTTAGTCTACTTAGCTAACATATAAGCAAGCTCAATAGCCCAGTCTTAAAGTTTTAGAAGTTTTTTAACGTTAATATATGAAAGAACTGAGTTACTCGTTAGCTTAACCTCTGATACTTAAACCTCGATGAGTTTTACAAAAGTTCACAAGAAAATAACACTTATAACAATTATCAAGTTCCTTCTAAATATCACGAACTATCAGGTAATATTTTATAGGACGTGCAAGTTAGGTTAA
>NC_090732.1:73504067-73509067 GCF_036898095.1 Palaemon carinicauda
CGCCCACTTAACAGAATGTATAGTTCTTATGGACAGTGGGACGATGTACACAAGGTAGATGACTCTAGTTGCTCAGAGGGTAGGATGCCTAGCGTGAACATTCATTTAATCCTCGCTGTTGTGGAAAGGTTAGCAGGTCTGGCATGAGAGCAGTTATACCAATGTGTGGTAAGTCGGTCACCAATATTTCACTGCCCTTCGTGCCCTGATGTCATAATGATTTACACATATTGTGCACTAATATTTTTGTTAACTTAGTGTACGCGTTAACTACAATGTATATTTGCTAAGATGCTGGGGAATGTATTTGTATAAAAGGTCCTCAACTTACAAATATAGGACTGACAAACAACCGGAGATATAAACACAATTCCAACTGAGATAACAAATCTAATATATTACATATAAAGCTCATAATGAAATAATATAATACAACAATATTATATAATCTAATGAAGTCATTAAGATGACTTTTACAGTATGAATGGGGACTAATTGCTGACTCTTGCAGCTGAAAATCCTAGTCATATGAGTTAGATGAAGCCTACCCTGGGCAAAGAAATGTAAGAAAACTCGACATACAAACAGTTTCTTTGATCCTTTTATGCTTGTAATTTTAGGACCTTCTGTATACCACTTTCTTTTTTACTTGTTCAATAAAAATAAGAAATGTAATTCAACCATAATATTTCTTAAATGTGATGAAATGTTAAACCCCAAGTTGTGCAACTCTTAATGGTTTAAAGATTTTCTTTTATAAAACTAATTCTGCTGCAGTAAAATAAAAAGCCAATAAAACACAGGATTTTTTCTTATTATTGGAAACAGTTAATGCAATGATGTGTTGAGAAAATTCCCTCGAGTCTTCCTCACTTGAGAGATGTAATAAAGAGCTAATTGATTTTTTTTTTTTTGAGTAGTGATGCAGATTTGTGACAGGATAAAATTTATAGTTTTGGAGTATTATTAAATAAAAAAACAAAAATGAATGGTAAAATGGATATCTTTTTTAAAATATATAATCTGAAATCAATGAAGATGAAATATATATTAAGCAATAACAGCTTCTGGTATAGAGTACATCCTGATATCCCTTCTTTGATCTATGAAATATAGCAGAAAGTTAAGTCAGGTTGATACTTACGCACATTTTTTCTTGTGACGTCTTGCGATATGGTGTCGTACCACCTCACAACACATCTAGTGGCAGCTCGTGACATGACCTCGCAAGAAAATTGTAAAATGTCACGAGGTCGCCAGGTTTTTAAAAAAATTTTAAATTTTGCTGTGGCATTGTGCTAGGTGGATGACCTCATGCCACCCCAAAAGATAGGTTTTGGGACATCGTAGACACACCTCGTAGGATGTAGCTGGTTTTCCTGCCATTTTGTGCCACGTCGCGCCAGCCCCGATGTGTGGGGACCTTTTGTGAGGTGTATTTACCTCTGATGGGAAGCAGCTGCACAAAGCAGATGACGTCTGGCGAGATCGTCCAAATTGGTGGCGTTTTGACGACGTTTTGAAAGCTGATTTATTTGAGCGTGAGAGGGCCTGAAATGCCGTGCGCTGATTGGTTGATAGCGGTGCGTGGATGGCATATAAAGGGTCGCTAGGCCCAGTATCAATCATTGATAGTCCTGCACATGTAGAAATGCTACCTCAACAATGCCTCGCCGCCAAACAGTCCAAGGAGTCCTAGAAGCCCCAGCAGCCCCAGCCCCAGCCCAAGGAACAGGAGATGTCCCATTATTCGGTAGTAGAGGAGACGAAGTCTGCTGACGATCCTGTTGTAGCAGGACCTAGTGGACTACATTAACCCTAAAAAAGTGGTATCGGCACAGCAAAAGGGACATACTAGACTACCCCTTCACAGATTAAAAAATTTCTGAGATTGCTGAGTTTGTAAAGAATCATCCACCTCTCTACGACAAGTTGGACAAGCAGTAGTGCAATCCCAGACTGAAGGAAACCCTGTGGACCGAGCTTGTATCAACCTTTCCTGACTGTACTTTCATGCAAGTGAGGACGTTTTTTGGAAAGAAAAGGACAGATTTCGAGAATATAGAGAAGGAGACCAAGAGTGGTGCCCCAGCAAGGAGAATGACACCACGAGAGGAAGTCATGACGACCTGGGAGTTTCTTGGGTGACACATAGCCTAGGAGAACACACTATCAAGTGACAGGTTCTCTCCAACCTCCTAAAGGGGCAATTCAGATGCAAATGTCGACGAAACTTCAAGTGACATATCTGGTTTGTCAGCTGCATATGTCATCAGAAGGAACCTGAAGAGGATGAGCCGGTCATCAGAGACAATAGCCTCCAACGGAACAGAAGAGCAGACAGGATCTGGAAACGCCATCAAGGAGCTCCTGCAGAAGGTCAATATGCTGAAGCAGAGGAAAGAGGTTGAAGGACGTGAGGCCGAGATCCAGGACTTCGCAACGTACCTCTGTTCGCGACTAAGAAGAGTGTCCTCCTCGAACTACAAGGTTATGTTTGGGAAGATGCTGGACATGGTCGCAGCCCTGGAGGAACTGCCTGAAGGGATATCTTCCATCTAAAATCCGGGGTAAATCCTTACTACTTTGATAGGGACACCACAACCAAGTATTGCAATGCCATTCTCATCTCCGTCACCTGACTGCACTAACTCGCCAAATACTCCCGTTTCCCGATTTTCTACTGCCTTGGATATGTTGCCCTCGCTGCCATCCCCAAGCATCTCAAGCATCTCGAC
Source organism: Palaemon carinicauda (assembly GCF_036898095.1). NCBI lineage: Eukaryota > Metazoa > Arthropoda > Malacostraca > Decapoda > Palaemonidae > Palaemon > Palaemon carinicauda. Next base: position 73,506,806 of record NC_090732.1, read on the forward strand.
CCCCAACGTTGTGTCTGGGGTAATGGAGCTGATGGTCACATCTCCCATTTTGGACCCCGAGAATTTGTCCAGGGAAGAGAGCGACCACGATTAATTCAAAATGTATATTGCAAATAGTTTCATTTTTTATAAATAACATTATTTTATGTCAAACATTATATAATCACATATAATTTTAGATAAGTGATAGCTATTTTTATGTATCTTTATAAGAAGTGTAGATATTTTTTTAAATAAATGATGAAAAAAAATATCTTGAAAAGACCTGAAAGTTAAAAACAAAATGAAAAGTCCATAAAAACCTGGAATTTATTGACCAAACTTATCTTGTAATGCCAATGAAAACCAATAAATAGAAATATACAATGATAATCACTATATTGAAATGTACAATGAAAATCACTATGTTGAAATGTACAATGAAAACCACATATTTTTACATAAGGAATGATTAATAAATAGCTTTACCAAACATAAAAAGAAATCTTGCATTTTTTATGAATAACCATATTTTCTGCTAAACATAATTTTTTATAATCACATATATCTTTATATAAATGATAGGTATTTTTATGTAAATCAGGAAGAAACTATATCTTGAAAAGACCTGAAAATTTACAATAATATGAGAAAGGGAAATCTTAAAACATGAAATTTGTTCACGAAACTTATCTTGTAAGGCAATGAAAATCTGTAAATAGAAATTCACAAAGAAATTCACTTGAAATGTGCAATGAAAAACAGTTTAATTATATACAGAAATACAAAAAAGAAGTAAATTTTGAAATAAACATAGAATAGCCAACCCGCTAAATATATATTTGAAAAATCACTATGTTGAAATGTACAATGAAAAGTGCAAGTTTTATTGTATAAAGAATGTTTAGTAAATAGCATTACCAAATATATAAATAGAAATCTTAATTTGAAATGAAAAATGATAAACTTGAAAACACACTATACATTTAATAACAAATCATAAGTCAATGATAAGCAGTGATAAACAGTAAATTGAAATATCAGAGTAGCAAAAAGATATACAATTAAATTCATAAAGTTGAAATGTACAATGATATCAAATTAGGACTTGATATATTTTAATTCAGGAAAATACATTTCATATACAGGAAAAGACATTTTATATACATTTAAGGCATCCATTGCGTTGGTCGTTCTCTAGGATAGACAAGTGTCTCTTGCCAAGGTACTGCTCTTGCTTCTAAACAGTAGTAGTAGGCCAGGTAATCTCGGACTGTCTTTGATTGTCTTGAGTAGTTTGATCAATTTTGACACATAAGTTGTTCTATGAGATTCGGTTCCTCCCTCCAAGCTCCAAGCCGCATGTTATGTTGAGTATCTTCGTGGTCGACGTCGTTGGGAGCAAAGGGATAGTGGTCGAGAATGAGATTGTGCAAGATACATCCACATATGGTTATCAGCTCCACTACTTTAGGTTCCTGTTGTATGTTGATGCCGAAGATTCTGAATCTCATTTGCAGAACACCGGATACGTTCTCCACCACACGAGGAGCGCAAGACATCCTGTAGCTGTACTGTAGATTTTCACACGGTGAGCCCAGGATGTGTGGGGTATGGTTTCATCAGCGTTGTCTTGAGAGCGAAGGCATCATCTGCTATTATGTGGAAGGGGATTGGAGTGTCCTCATTAGGTAGAGTGCTGTCCTCAGGAAATCCCACTCGGTTTTCTTCGATGGCATCATGAAGTTTACACTTATTTTAGGTTCCTGCATCACCAGCACCTCCTTTAGCACCTATGTTGACGTACAGGAGCTTGTACTTTGCATCTGCTACGGCTATGAGTATTATGCTGTGGAATTTCTTGTAGTTATAGTATCGTGATCTTCCTTTCCTGGGCTTATTTATGGGGACATGCTTTCCATCAAGGACCCCAACACAATTATGATAGTTCCACTTATTTGTGAATACCTCGGCGATGGTCTTCCATTCCTCGGGATTTTTGTGGCATTTCATGAATTAATGTTGGTAGGTGTCAATGATGGCTTTGCACACTTCAGGCACAAATCTGCAAAATGCACTCTTGGAGACTCTGAAACTATATTGCAGACTTATATAGGAATCCCCACTTTCTAGGAAGCACAGGGTGACAGCCAATTTCAACACCACTGTTAGATGATCTCTCATTCTCGTTTGTTTATTGGTGAGCATTGGAGAAATACGGTCAACCATCTCCGCAAACAGTCCAGGTTAATTCCGGACAAAGTTCTTGTACCCCCTAGGGTC
>NC_090732.1:73519067-73531567 GCF_036898095.1 Palaemon carinicauda
ATCTTATGTGGATCGAGTGACGCGGGGAGACTTTCTTTAAGGTAAGGAGCATTGCCATAGCTTCTAGAAAGTTTATGTGAAAGGTCCTGAATAGTTTGGACCAAGTCCCCTGGACTTTTTTCCGATGAGAGTGACCTCCCCATCCCTCCTTTGAGGCGTCTGAGTGAATTGTCATCGACGGGGGAGGTGGCTGAAGAAGAACAGACTTCTTTAGATGTCTGGCTTGGGACCAAGGCCTGAGAAGAGTACGTAGCCGAGGCGGCACTGGTCTTCTCAGATCTCTTCGCGCGTTTGATGCATACCTTCTCCAAACTCCGGTTGCATCCTTTAGCTGTGCTCTTAGCACTGGGTCTGTCACCGAAGCAAACTGGAGAGAGCCTAGTACCCTCTCCTGTTCGCGTCTTGATATCCTTTCGGAATCTAGAAGTCTCTTGACAGAGCCCGCTATCTCCTTCCTTTTCTTCGTCGGGATGGAGAAACAGTGTGACAAAAGGTCCCAGTGGATTCCCAGCCACTGGAACTTTTGGGATGGAGAAAGTCGAGACTTTTTTCTGTTGATCTTGAAGCCTAGGTACTCTAGGAACTGGATCACCTGACTGGAAGCTTGCAAGCATTCGGTCTCGGATGCTGCCCACACCAGCCAGTCATCCAGGTAGGCTACTACCTGAATTCCCTTTAGGCGTAATTGTTTGAGAGCTGCGCTCGCAAGCTTCGTGAAAATCCTCGGGGCTATGTTTAGCCCGAATGGCATGGCTCTGAAGGCGTATAGTCTTCGTTGTAGCCTGAACCCTAGGTAGGGGGAGAGTCGACGGCTGATTGGGATGTGCCAATAGGCGTCTGACAAGTCTATATAGAGACTGAGTATGCCCTCTTGGGCAGTAAGGTCCTTATGTGTTGCAGTGTTAGCATTTTGAATTTGCAATTCACTATGAACTTGTTGAGTGGCGACAAGTCCAGAATGACTCTGAGCTTTTCCGAGTCTTTCTTGGGAACACAAAACAGCCTCCCTTGGAATTTGATGGACTTCACCTTTCGGATCACCTTTTTCTCCAACAGTTCTTAAACGTACTCCTCCAGAACGGGGGTGAAGTGTTGGAAAAACCGAAGGCACGGGGGTGGAGTGCTGTACCAGCTCCAGCCTAGTCCATTCTTGAGTAGGCTTTGGGCCCAGGGATCGAAGGTCCAACGATCCCAAAATTTCATCAGTCTCCCTCCTACCGGTATCATTTCACTTGGACTACCTTCCTGAGGTCTTGCCTCCCTGACCACGACCACCTCTGAATCCCCTTCCCCTTGAGGGGGGCCTAGACAAGCCTCTGGCTGCTCCTCTAGGCTTTGCTCGAAAGGAAGAAGACTGTCCTTCGAACGTTGGGGTGAATGCCGTGGACTGACCTGGCACAGCCTGGGGTACCCACTGAAAAGTGGTCGGGGTTTGTGCCACCATCTGGGGCACTGGAGGCAATGGCAATTGCAGTTGCTGTTGCTGTCTAAAAGGCTTGGCTGGCCGAGACGGTAGCCTAGTCCTCATATTCTTCCTCTTTGGTTGAGGACCCTCATCCGGGGAAGACTTTCTTTTGATAGCCAGGCCCCACTTCTGGAGAAGGTTTCTATTCTCCACGGCGGCCTTATCAACAACTTCTTTGACCACATCGGTAGGGAAAAGGTCTTTTCCCCAAATGTTGGAGGAGATTAACTTTCTTGGCTCGTGTCTCACCGTAGCCCCGGTGAACACGAACTCCCTGCAAGCTCTCCTTGCCTTGACGAAGCTATAAAGGTCCTTCATCACTGTGGCTAGGTGAGACTTAGCCACCACCATGAACATTTCATGGACCTTGAGGTCACTTGCCATCGTCTCAAGAGTAGTCTGATGAGACATTGAGGCAGCCAGTCTTTCTTTTGTCTCGAACTCTCTTCGTAAAAGAGAGTCGGACAGCTTAGGGAGGTCCTCGCCGAATTGCCATCCGGCAATATCAGCCTCCAACTTTCCCACTGAGAACGTCAGATGGACATCCTTCCAGTCTTTGTGGTCCAGGGAGGGGCAAGGCTTGCCGGCCTCGACTGCCTTTACGACAGCCACAAACCCTTTCTGTAAAAAGGGGAAGGCTCTAGCAGGAGAGGACACAAAAGAAGGGAGCTTCTTGCTCAATGCAGCTACCTTCGAGTTAGAGAAGCCCCTCTCCTTCATTGAGGATGAAAGTAGGGCTTGAGCCTTAGCGTGGTCCATAATTATGACCTCCTTCGGCTCTGTCTCCTCCCTTGAAGCTGGTTCTTTTCTCAGCCGGACATAGCAGTCCGGATATGATGCCTTGCTGGGCCAGAATTCCACCTCCTCTAGGGGAACTGAACCCAGCTTATCCGAGATGACGATCTTTCCAGTCGTCATCGGCATGTGCTCAGCATACCTCCATGGGTTAGCATCTGAGCATAAGGGAAGGTCTTTCACATTGAGCCTTTTCCGGGGCCCATGTGATTCTGCCAGGGACTGCATCCGCAGTTCCATAGCAGCCGCCTTCTCCTGATTCTCCTTCTGCATTTGTTGGATCATTCCAACAATCGAAGAGAGGGCCTGTCCCAGTTCTACTGGGAGACCGGCCGATGTTGAGGGAATAGGCTCCGGAATCTGAACCGGAGTAGCCGACACCTCGTCGACCTCATCCTCTACGACGTCCGGGGTTTAAACTTCATCCTGACCTTCTGCCAGGAGGTCTTGTTCCAAACGCTCGTCCATGTCAGACATCCTGTCATCTAACTGGATGTCTTACATCGCGACTGCGACTTCAACGTCCACCTGGACCTGATCTTGGGGGATCTCCTCTTGAGGCTGGGGAATCACTGCATCAGCTGATGCCTTGGGAAAAAGATACGCCCTCATCTTCTCACTTGGAAGATAAGGGCCAGAGGTGTTCTTTTGGAAGCCCCTTACCCAGGTACGAAGCTTCTCCCTTGCTATATCCCTTGATTCCGCCGTCCTAGGGGAATCAAAAGCCTCAGTAATCAGGTTAGTGCATACAGTACATACCTGAGGGTCCCAATACTGGAGATCATCCTTGGAGACAGCGCATGCTGAGTGTCTCCAACAACACTCATGTCCGCAGAGGTTCTTGCTGCGGACGTTGCAGAAAACATTTCCGCACTTCGGAGGGTCCTCCTGTAAAGAGAAGAAATTTCCATGAGTATCAAGTGAACTATGTATCACTGGATATGCATAGTATAGCATAACAATTCATAAAGGAAAGACACACACTTGTGTTTCCTTCACAACCCATTGTTGCAGCCTTCCAGATAATAAAATTAAATGGTTAATCTCTTCTAGAGTAACCAATGCAAGGTTTCCAGAGGAAACAGGTGGAGCTCACACCTAAGCAATGATTTTAAAATCCTGGATAATAGACAGGAAAGAACTCACTTTCCTATCTGTAGGGCAACAGCAAAGGGATGTGCGAGAAAACACAATAGTGTTAGAAGACACAGTGCTGTACCAAAACCCTTACCATAGTTTTCTTCTTACTGTATATGTTATACTGAAGAATACTAGTACAGTATAGGGGGATGCGTGCCGGCCGGCAACACACCATAACTAGCTTTAAAGTATACTACTTAACAGCTATAAGGCGGCAGCACTCTGGTTCAAATGCATTTGCCGGTCGGCAGCAACTGCCGGCCGGCAACAGCCAATGTCGGCCGGCAATGGCTGCCGGCCGACAACTACACAAGGTAGTACCCAGCTGCCGGCCACACTCTTGGTGACCGGCAGACAAGGGCTGACATAAGCCGGCCGGCAAAGGTACAAGACCGATACCAGCCGGCAGCAAAAGAACCAGAGGACTACACCTGCCCGGCTGCCGGCCTCATAGGCCGGCAGCCGGGTCGGGTACGGCACTAGAAGAAAAATAGAATGGATGCCGGGATAAGAGTGTACACAACCTCCAAGCCCGGCAACCGAAAGAGTGCATATAAGGAAGGGGAGAAACTAATTCAGGCTTCCTGACCAATGCCGTCTGGCTCTACAGGCAGGCATGGATGAGGGACCAAGAGAGGTCCGGGCAGCACTCGAAAACATAAGACCCTTGCCGGCCGGCAAGGGGCTGAGTCAATTCCACATCCTAACCTATACTAGGTCCAGATGTAGAACGACGTACAGTACAGTAATGGCTAGGCCATCACGGAGAAAGAGGGGGAAGGGACAAGAGGGTCCTACCAACCTTGCTTTAGTGACAGATCACCCGCAGCCAAGAAACTTATCTTAGCCTAAGGGAGATCTAAGGGGGAAGGCCAGCAATACTTGCCAGCTCCCAGAGCACCAAAGCAAGGAAGGTGTTGCTACTCCCAGGGAAAGAAACTTATCCTCCCCCGAGAACAGCAACAAGGACTAGTCTGGTAGATCACAAAAGAAGGAATCATATCCACAGAAACCTTCGGTAGTGACCTAAGGGGGCTAAGCTCCCTTTGTCTGTGTCAGGCCAGCGAGGGGGACTCTGCCCCAAGCCAGACAACACACTCAGACTAAAAAACTCTGTTGTTCTGTCCCTCTTGAACCATACTACAGGAACAGGAAGGTACAGTAACACCCCAGTATAGTTTTATCGAAAATAAATTCGGAAAAAACCACTTAGGGATAAGCCCAAGGCTTAAACAGAGGGAAAGGGATTGCATACCTTCTCCGAAGAAAAGAAAGCAACCGGGGAGTATGATAAAGTATACTAAGGCTCCATAAGCAACTAGCCTAGGCACCAAGAGAATCGATTACCTAAATCACCGAAACTCACTCGTATACTATCTTGGAAATATTCCACACAGTCTTAAATGTATAAAATATAGCCTAAAGCTTCAATAAAATTTTTATTACACTCGGAAAAACCAAAATCATGCATGAAGTACTAGGACCAAACGACTAGGCTACATGGCCTAGCGTAGGCCAGAATGGCGAATACTTCGCCAAATTAATACTAAGCACGAAAGGAAATCCTATGTAATGCTAAATAGCTAAAATTTATTAAAGCAAAACAACCAGGAATGTCGCTCTGACTAACTAAATTTATACCTAGCGAGCGACAGCGTCCAGGACGCCTCTGGTAGGCTACGGCTCTTGTATCAAAGATTAATCCTATTAATCACTCAAAATTTTACCAAGAGCCTACATTTATACATAAAAGACATTATACTCAACTTATCAGAGGCCGACGAAGACGGAGAAGCCATGAAAAAGTAGAATAAATCCAAGATTTGCGAGAAACACAGGAAAAAACACCGAGTTGTTGAGCTACGCAAAAAGGAATACAGATGGCGCCAGGATTGGCGCCAGGCACGCATACGAATCGGAGGATAAGGAAGCCTTGGGAGCGGCTCCCCTTTTTCTTTCCCGAATTAGTTTCTTGCCAATCCCTCCTACGAGACGAAATCTCTGTCTAGGATGCAGATTGCCATGTGGCGTGTCAAGAATACGTCCTCTGATATGTCGCAATATCCCTTTCACGAGGGATACTCGCTCCAGGAGTTAGAATTCTGGTACCTTAAGGTAAATTCTCTGGGAATATCGCCGTAGTTGTAATATACCCTAGGAAGCTACCCTATAGGAACTTCCATCAGGACGACATGGCTTGAGCCCAAAATATATATATATATATATATATATATATATATATATATATATATATATATATATATATATGTATGTATATGTATGTATGCATGTATGTATATATATATATATATATATATGTATGTATGTACTGTATGTATATATATATATATATATATATGTATGTATGTATGTATGTATATATATGTATATATATATATATATATATATATATATATATATATATATATATATATATATATATATATATATATATATATATATATATATGTACGTATGCATATATATATATATATATATATATGTATGTGTATATATATATATATATATATATATATATATATATATATATATATATATATATATATATATATATATATATATATATATATATAGCCTGATACAAGACACCGATTCTGATGATGACATTAACGAGGGAGGCGAGCTATGAGTAAGTTGAAAATGATTATAATCAGGCACTATTTTTAGCATGAGTTTGAGCATGAGCATGGACTGAAACTGATATTACTAACAATTTTGATTTTAAGAAAAATGTCTTTCACAAAAAGTTACTTTAAATGAAAAAAAAAAAAACACTTTTTATCTAGCACAAACAGAAACTGTATCAGCATTAGGCATATTCCCTGATAGAGAAGAAGACTCATCTTTTAAAACTATATTATGTAATTTGTAAAAAAATAAAATGTCTATATAATTGTATACTTATCTTAATATCATAGTCTTTCTTTTAAGATATCCTTTTTGGTAAACCATGGACAGAAATTGTGAAAAAAAACATTCCTTCAGTGGAGAAAATGTGAATTTCATAGGTTAATGTATTTCGCCTGTAGTGGGTTAATGTGCAACTTTACAGAGGAGAACATTGCATTTTTGGAAAGAGCACCCCAAAATTACACTAGAACAAGTGTTTTCAGGTAGTTGCGAGGAGGGTCAATCAAACTCATTATTTAGGCATCTTTTGTCAGCATGCCCCACGGCCTAAGTTTCCTCACCACCCTGGCGGATTGGTGATGATGAGAGATTTTCGTCTGAGTGACAGTAATTGATCTATTTAAAAATAAAAAAAAAACTACCGTTGAGATGCAATGCTATTAGTATTTTGGAGCGATTATAATAATACCCACTCTTATAACCCTTTTCAACATTGGTCACAATAAACTTGACCAATTGTGTTAGTTTTCAGTCTCTTAGAAGAGTTTTGAAGTGTTTTTTATACGAGGGCCTGAATTTGTTCGAGAGAATTTTGAAGTGTTTATTTCTATGTAAAAAAAGAATACAAAGACCTTGTAAGGACAGTGAGACAAGCGTCACCAAGATCAACTGATACTTTATTCGAATGTGCACGGGAGTATATTACAAGGTGCGGACGGAAAGGTAGGATGACGCTGGCGCCAAATCAGATTGAAGTGCCCGCCAAAATATATGTGTTTTCTTACACTTACAAATATATGAATTATGGGTTAACAGAAACATGTTATGAAATGATACATATGTTAAAATGTAGCTCTGGTAGAGCGGAATATATATACATGGGAAACCACAGTGTAGCGAAAAAAGAATTCAAATAAATAAGTAGTTTGTCGATTTTCTGGACGACGAAGGGATCAGTGTCCTTACAAGTACTCCCCCCCCAAGACATCGGGCGGCGTAGAGGGCTGATGATCAATCTTCGTATCTTTTCGGGCGTCGGAGGGTTCCTCTTGTTTTTGAACGGAGGGGCGCGCTGGCGGTCGGTGTAAGGATCTCTTCCTCTTGTCGTCGTTTGATGATTTTTCTTTCGTTGGGCGGCTTGTTTTGAGGTGGAACTCTGGATCTGCCAGGTCCGGCAGAATTTGGCGTGAGTGGGAGGTCCTGTCGTTGTGATGTGGTGGTAGATACCATGCTTGGACGGGGAACCTGGCGAGTGTCGGAGCTCGGGCTTGAAAACCTCAGGAAATTCTCGTAGGAGGTCGGCGTAGGGGTGCGTCGTTACGGCGGATACAGACATTGTTGCAGGGCCGTGTTCTAGGGCGCGGGACTGGCAGGTTCCCGTGTCGATGAGACGTCTGTTAGCGATATCGACGAGGAGTCCATGGTGGGCGAGGAAATCCGCACCGAGAAGGGGGCGATTGACGTCAGCGATAGCGAAGGGCCAAGAATACGAACGGCCCATGATAGATATCTTGAGGGTCTTGATCCCATAGCATCGTATGGGAGATCCGTTGGCGGCGATGAGTGAGGGAGCGTTTTGGTCGGGACCACGGTCTAGGTCGGACTTGGAAGGTGGGAATGTTGACTGCATTACGCCGGTGTCCACCATGAGTCTACGGTTGGAAATGGTATTGAGGATATAGAAACCATTCTTGTTTTGGTTAACTCCGGCTGCGATGGTGGCAGGTGGATGCTTCTGGCGTCATCTTCTAGGGAAACTGCATGGTGCTCTACATTTCTTGGCGTCAATGCCGATCTGTTGGTGGTAGAAGCACCATGCTGGGTTAGGCCTAGGGTTCGGTCATGTCGGTTGCGGTGGTTTCTTTCTTGATAGAATGTTGATCTCGTCGTCCTCAAGGGCCATTGCCGAGGAGTCTATGGAAGAGCAGCTGCTGAAGGAGGAAAACGGAGGCGGTGTTGACGATGATGCTCCGAAGCGAGATGCTTTGGAGGCCTCGTGGAGCTTCTGAGCCTTCGACAGGAGTTCGTTCATCGGGAGCGTGTCGGCGTCTGTCAATTGGGCCCGTACGTCCTGTGGTAGGCGTCGAATAAAGATTTCGCGAGATGAGCTAATCTCACATCGTCGGCCGTTGCTGTCTGTTTCGGGGAGCATAAGCAGGCCGGTTAGCTCGTCCCACGCCTCGACAGGAGAGGTGTCCCACATGGGCTTGCCGGCGAGGTCCAGTACTTTCTGTGCCCTTGCTGAGACGGAGAGGGAGTAGATACCGATGAGTTTCGTTCTCAGGTCGTCGTATGAAACTTGGCCGGCCTGGGCGTCGAGCCATGGGGAAATCTTGTCGAATACCTCTTCAGGTATGGAGGTGAGAACGATGTCAGCCTTGGCGCAGGAGTCGCTGAGTCTAGCGACGCGGAAGAGTACGTCCTCTCTCAGGAACCAGGAAGCGGTGTTGTGTTGAGAAAAGGGCGGCAGTTTGACTTTTGGCGTGGAGGCGAGGCCGTTGGGTGCGATGGGCGTGTTGCTTCCTGCATCGTGGCCAGACGACGAGTCGGCGAAGAGGTGAGAAGTTGATATGTCGGTTAAGCTCATCCTACTGCCTTACGTTCACCAAAGTGTGGGAGAACCAAAGGCAGGCTCGTGCCTAAGGTAACGGAGTATGGAGAAGGTAGCATGGCCGTAATAATTCCGTTAATGGCAAAGCCAAAACCGCTGATGCTACTTTCAACTCCGGGGTCACCAGTTGTAAGGACAGTGAGACAAGCGTCACCAAGATCAACTGATACTTTATTCGAATGTACACGGGAGTATATTACAAGGTGCGGACGGAAAGGTAGGATGACGCTGGCGCCAAATCAGATTGAAGTGCCCGCCAAAATATGTGTTTTCTTACACTTACAAATATATGAATTATGGGTTAACAGAAACATGTTATGAAATGATACATATGTTAAAATGTAGCTCTGGTAGAGCGGAATATATATACATGGGAAACCATAGTGTGGCGAAAAGAGAATTCAAATAAATAAGTAGTTTGTCGATTTTCTGGACAACGAAGGGATCGGTGTCCTTACAACCTAAAATAGCTTGAAAAGTTTAAGGAATTCCTTTCTACTCAATGTAGATTTTGAGAACCTAAAAAAGTTTGAAAAGGGATTAAAGAGTTTCCTTTTACGCAACATAGTTTACGAACACACAATACAGTATCCTTTACGACAATTTTACCGATAATAGACAACGGGATGATCGCCTTTAGTGCGGATGACCTGATTATCTTCTTCTTCAACTGTCGATATAAACGAATATATTTTGATTCATGAGTCCTGCATCACCACCTTGATGGAGCTTAACGTTCCTCCTGTCTTGACTGATAAACGCTGATTCTCGTCAAATTTTGACTGACCCTTTCCCAAGCTATGACGGGATTGTTTGGCTAGTTCTCTTACCGGGATTATAAGCCTCTAAAGATAAACTTTAAGCATGTTACTATTCACTATCGTCTTTACAAACAAATAGTGAATCTTTCTAGTCAATTCAAGATACAAAGTGTATTTTTTTCCCTGTTAACCAAAGTATCTGAATCATCATCATCATCATCATCTCTCTCTCTCTCTCTCTCTCTCTCTCTCTCTCTCTCTCTCTCTCTCTCTCTCTCTCTCTCTCTATTAAGGTTCGAAACTCTAAAAGGAATCTATCATTTCGGTAAAAAAAAAAAATGTGGACAACACCCTATAAAGTAATACAGTGAGTGTTTTTATACGAAATTTGGGTTTTAGGACAACATAGTCTACACAGTAAATCATACAACAAACTCCAAATCATATTCCTTGAAAATACAGAGCTATAATATTTAGGTTTTCTTTGAATGTCATGAGAAATCACATTTATATTGCAAAAATTGTTACCAAATTTCCAAATAATGAAGGAATGCGCCATTGTTCAACAAATGAGAATGAGTGGTTATCCAATTACACCTTACTCGCAATCTAAAACTATATTTTCAAATCAAAAAGGGAAATTAAAAACAACGTTATTTTGACACAAATTTATCACAATATTTTCTTCCTTGTCATTGATGTCGGTATATATTAAAGAAACTACGTGGTCAATTCTTGGGTCTCCACCTGGCAAACGTTTCATATAATGTTTACAATAACCTTCCACTAACACCACATTTATTAACGTCTTTCAACACCCTTGTCCTGGTTTGAATTTCTTACCAAAAAAATTGAGGAAATAACGACGGAAGACATAATATGTAATATTCGTCCTAACAACTCACCATTATTGTATCTCAAGTTTGTTACCTGCAATAATACTTATATGTTATAACATTACATTATATGAATATAATATTCATAATTTAATGAAAATAACTAACTAGTAAAGGAACTCGCCCATTATAGACTGAATGAATAGCCTAACTTCCAACAAAACATGATTAAATATACTTTATTTAGCATACAATTGGCCATTCTAGTATTATATACCACAATTTAAAGCCTAAGGCTGTATTTACACCAAGCGAATCGAATTGATTCAATTCATGTAGAATCATCCCAATTCATGATTTGTCATGATTCGCCACGTTAAATTCAATGGAATCGTTTACACCAAGCGAATCGAGTCAATTCAAATCATGGAGATTCATGGCAATTCAGAATCACTGATGCGCGTGGTCCTATTTTTTCATCAGTCAAGGCGAGTCAGCCAAGCAGGAAGCATATATATATTATGTTTATTCACATTATATTGTCAGTGATTTTATATATTCAATTCATTTATTTACTCTCTTTTATTTAAAACTCTTTTTGTCAATATTCCGTTCCGTGCGTTCAGGTCTCTCTCTCTCTCTCTCTCTCTCTCTGCATATTTAAGTATGTAAATTGCCGTACGTTGCAGTTTGTATGCCTGCAAGTCATCTAATTTTATACCTTCTTCATTTTCTTTTTCAACGCCTTTCAACAAGCACTAAGAAGTCACAAAACTTCTTCGGATTATTGACCAAATCTGGGAACAATTGTCCAAAGCTCCCAAATTCAGATCTTCTTGAATTTATTGGATGCACCCATATATTCATTGCCTCCGCCTCCGTCTACGCTTTCTCAGCCACAGCAACAATGCTATTTTTGCAACAGCAAAGACGTCCATACTCCCCGAAGCCTGCCTTGGTACTGAATGATGTGTTAATCAGATTCAGTAGGTTGGAACTATACCGATTCAAAATGACTCGAGTCAAATGATTCTCCATGAATTGAATCAATTTGATTCTCTTGGTGTAAACGCAACCAAGCGAATCAAATCGATTCAATTCATGGAGAATCATCCCAATTCATGAAACGTCATGATTCTCCACGTTAAATTCAATGGAATCGTTTACACCAAGCGAATCGAGTCAATTCAAATCATGGAGATTCATGGCGATTCAGAATCACTGATGCGCGCGGTCCCATTTTTTCATCAGTCAAGGAGAGTCAGCCGAGCAGGAGGCATCATGCATGTGGAACTCCTCATCAGTTTAGTGCAAGAACGACGTGCTATTTATGATCCCAGTGATCCTAAGCACCGTAAGAGGGTCCCATCAACTCAACCAACATCTTAAATGGTTCTGTGGTCATCCTAAAGAAGTCATAAAACTTCTCCGGATTACTGATCAAATCTGGGAACAAATGTCCAAAGCTCCCAAATTCAGGTCTTCTAGAATTTATTGGATGCACCCATATTCGTTGCCTGCGCCTCCGTCTACGCTTTCTCAGCCACCGCAACAATGCTATTTCTGCAACAGCAAAGACGTCCATACTCCTCGAAGGCTGCCTCGGTACTGAATGATGTGTTAATCAGACTCGAGTCAAATGATTCTCCATGAATTGAATCGATTCGATTCGCTTGGTGTAAACGCAGCCTAATAGTTCCCTGTGTTTTGAGGTTGCTAAAAGTTTTCGATTCATCATACCTGTGATTTAGCGTCTTCTGACGTTTTATAAATAGGTCGCCCAGAACTTTATTGGCTACCCTATGTAAACAGTTATATCCTTTTATTTTACCTTTCACTCAAATACTAAAAAAATATATACTTTTATTAGGTTACTCATTCTATGACAAAGCATTAAACAAAAAGAATATCAAGATGAATGTACAAGTACTTTTAAATGGTTCTAGTAACAGTTATATTATACCAGTGCAAATATTTGTTATCCCTAAAAGAATGATGTGGACTTTCGTAAGTTACAATGT
>NC_090732.1:73536567-73556567 GCF_036898095.1 Palaemon carinicauda
AGAGGAAGAAATCGACGAGGTGTCGGTTACATCGGTTCTGACCCCAGAACCTGTTCCCTCTACGTCGTCTGCTATCCTAGGTGATCTGGGAAGGACTCTTTCTTCTACTGTTGAAATGATTCAACAAATACAAAAGAAGAATGATGAAAAGGAAGCTGCGATGAAGCTGGAGATACGTAGACTCGCCGGTTTTTAACCCAACTTTTGAAAGGTAGACTACTACCTCTCGCCCTAAAGCTAGAGGAACAGCCAGAGGTTCTTCTATACGCCCTTCAAGGGGAAGGGGAGTCAGGGGAGGATGCGGTCAAGGAGGCAAGGCCTCAAGTCCACAACAGCAGACGTGAGATGCTTCCGGTAGGAGAGAGACTACATCTATTTCGGGATCGTTGGACCTTCGATCCCTGGGCCCTCAGCCTAATAAAGAATGGACTGGATTGGAGCTGGAGTAGTCCTCCACCTCCATTTCCTCAGTTCTTCCAACACTCGTTCTGGAAGAATATGTCTGAGAACTCTTAGAGAAAAGAGTAATTCGAAAAGTAAAGTCCATAAAATTCCAAGGAAGAGTGTTTTGTGTTCCAAAGAAGGACTCAGAAAAACTCAGAGTCATTCTGGACTTGTTGCCACTCAACAAGTTCATAGTGAACTACAAGTTCAGGATGCTCACACTTCAACACATAAGGACCCTACTGCCCAAAAGGGCATACACAGTCTCTATAGACTTGTCAGACGCTTATTGCCATGTTCCAATTAATCGTCACCTCTCCTCCTGCCTAGTGTTCAAGTTACAAAGAAGACTTTATGCCTTCAGAGCCATGCTATTCGGGCTAAACATAGCCCCAAGGATTTTCACGAAGCTTGCGAACGCAGCCGTCCATCAATTACGCCTAAAGTGGCCTACTTGGACGACTGGCTGGTGTGGGCAGCATCCAGGACAGAATGCATGCAGGCCTCCAAGATAGTGATACAGTTCCTGGAACATCTGGGATTCAAGATCAACATCAAAAAGTCTTGACTATCTCCAGCTCAAAAATTTCAGTGGTTGGGAATCCACTGGAATTTGGAGTCACATCGGCTTTCCATTCCTGGGAAGAAGAGGAAAGAAATAGCAGGATCTGTCAAGAGACTACTAAAATCCAAACGAATACCAAGACGCGAACAGGAGAGAGTGCTGGGCTCTCTACAGTTTGCTTCGGTAACAGATCCAGTGCTAAGAGCACAGCTAAAGGATGCAACAGGAGTCTGGAGAAAATACACATCAAATGAGCGAAGAGATCTGATGAGACCACTACCAACTCGACTGCGAAAGCTTCTCAAGCCGTGGTCCAAAGCCAAGCATCTGAAGAAATCGATACTTCTTCAACCTCCTCCCCCGTCAGTTACTATCCACACAGACGCTTCAAAGGAAGGTTGGGGAGGCCATTCTCACCAAAAGAGAGTCCAAGGAGCTTGGTCCAATCTTTTCAAGTCATTTCACATCAACTTTCTAGAAGCCATGGCAGTACTTCTGACACTAAAGAAAGTTTCTTCTCGCCACACGACCCACATAAGATTGGTTCTAGACAGCGAGGCGATAGTGAGATGCCTGAATTGACAAGGGTCAAGGTCGCCTCAAATCTACCAAGTGATGTTGGCCATATTCCGTTTGGCGGAGAGAAAGAAATGGCACCTGTCAGCAGTTCACATTCAAGGGGTGTGCAACGTGACAGCGGACGCTCTATCCAGGTTCACACCGATAGAGTCAGAATGGTCCCTAGACGCAGGATCGTTCTCCTTCATCTTGAGTCAAGTCCCGGAACTGCAGATAGACCTCTTTGCGACGAAAGACAACAAGAATACATCGTTATGTGTCCCAGTACGAGGATCCGTTAGCAAAAGCATTGACGCTATGTCCCTGGACTGGAACAGATGGTCCAGGATTTACCTGTTCCCTCCGCACAACCTCTTTTTGAATGTCCTTGACAAACTGAGATCCTTCAAAGGGAAAGCGGCAATAGTGGCCTACAAGTGGCCAAACAGCGTTTGGTTCCCTCTGGCATTGGAACTACGACTGAAGTTTGTACTGCTACCGGATCCAACCCTGACTCAGCGAGTACAGAAGTCGACTGTCTTCGCTTCATCACAGAAAACCCAGAACCTGCATCTCATGATTTTCTCTCCCTAGCTATGAGAAAAGATGCAGGATATCAAGAGACAGTATAGACTTTTTGGAGGAATTCAAGTCCAAATCTACCAGAAGACAATAGGAGTCATCAAGAAAGATTGGGTGTCTTATGTCAAGGCGAAGAAACCAAAAGAAATCTGGATATACTTCTGTTTATTTTTCTTCATTCACCTTCATGAGTAAGGTTTAGCAGCCAACACAATATCAACGTGCAAGTCTGCCTTAACAAGACCAATACCATATACCTTTCAGGTCGACCTTTCTAACGACATTTTTAATAAAATTCTGAAGGTCTGTGCTAAGCTTAGACCTTCAGCGCCTCTAAGACCCATGTCACGGCCACTAGATAAGGTTCCTCATTTGCCTCAATAATGAACAATGAGGAGTGCGCTTTGAAGGATTTGACTTAAAAAGTTATATTTCTGTTTGCACTCGCTTCGGGGGCTAGAGTTAATGAAATAGTGGCTCTCTCGAGAGAGGAAGGCCACGTTCAGTTCTTGAAAGGGGGAGAACTGAATCCGTTTCCAGACCCAACGTTTCTTGCCAAGAACAAGCTTCCCACCAACAGGTGGCGTCCCTAGAGAATCTGCCCTCTGAAGGAAGATGCATCTATATGTCCGGTGGAGTGCTTAAAGGTCTATCTTCATAAAACTTCAGACTTTAAAGGAAGACAGCTGTTCAGAGGAGAAACCTCGGGTTCAAATTTATCTCTGAAACAACTAAGTGCAAAACTCACCTATTTTATTCACAGAGCGGATCCAGACAGTACACCCGCAAGTCATGATCCGAGGAAAGTTGCCTCTTCCATAAAATTTCTTTAATTATATGGACTTTGAACATCTTCGTTCGTACACCGGCTGGTAGTCATCCAAGGTGTTCTTTATGCACTATGCGAAGCAAGTGAAGCAACTCAAGAGGTCTGTGGTAGCAGCAGGTAGAATTCTTAAACCTGCTGTTTAAATCTGCGAGGAACAGTGAAATTAATTTGGGACGATTGATTAAGAGGGTGGGTGTGTAGTCACTGACTGTTACTACAGACTGAATGATAGGCCACTAACGTGTCCTTACGAACTGTTCCATTGACTTTGGTGAACTAAGCATAATACGGACACTTGTACCAAGTGTTTCTTACGCTAGTGTAAATAAACAGTAATACAGACTGTATCAATATTATTATTAATTCAATTAAAGTGGCAAATCTGTTTCCTTTTAGACGAAAAAATATTTTCTGTTTACTGTTTTCTTTATGCTTTAATGGATATCGTCCACATTTTATAAATTTTATAAATGTTGACTGATATATATGTTTATTAAATTTTTAATAAACTAGTTCATAGTGAACCCTGCATCTTGTTTGAACACACTAATTTTATTAGAAATGTATTGAACATTAAGTTTAAAATATGGATAATTTTAACATGGAATGTCTTTTAAGATTGTTCCTCTCTTCAAGCAAAAATCCATTCGCTTTAACCCTTCCTTAGGAAGGATTAACGTTGTCCCCTAAGGGGATGGTGGTAGAGATGCAAAATTTGTTCCTATATGGATACAACTGTTATCCGATAATTTAATAAGGCTAGACACACTGGGGGAGATGTCAAGAATTCATACTGAAATTGGTGACTCTTATGCAAACTTTGCTTTATAATGTATAGGGCGAGACCACTATACAAGCTTGTCATTTTGTCATCCATAGTTAATATGTACTCCTCGAGACTTTTTTTCCAGAGTATAGTACGACTCATCCCTGTAGAGGGCAGGAAGCACTAACAAAGTTCATGCTTAGATGAAATGATGTATGACGGTAACATCATAGGTCTCTAGGTCTAGACGGACCAGGAAAATACCTTCTTAAGGGTATGGCACCGGTTGAGAATCCACAGATACACCAATGATCTGGTAAACTTCCATCAGGACGACATGGCCTGAGCCCAAAAAATGGATTTTGAGCGAAGCAAAAAATCTATTTTTGGGTGAGGTAGCCATGTCGTCCTGATGGACCCGCCATTCCTTTTAATTTAAAAAGGGCTTATTGACCCCTCCCTATAATACAGTATCTGTAGCACCTCATGTATCGCTACAAGGAATAAAGATGGCACTGCCGTCACCGTCATATACACACTCGAAATGGGATAGGAGAGATACCTTATGAACGGCTCTCCTTTCATTCTCGTTTTTAGATTCTTGCCTCTGTAACCCCTCGAAGCGTTAATACTGTTCGGGGTGAAGATAGCTATGGGGCGTGTCAAGAATACGTCCTCTGATATTATGCGATATCCCTGTTAGATTTATTTAGGGATATTCGCTCCAGGAGTTAGAATTCTGGATACCTTAAGGTAAAATTCTCTGGGAATATCACTGTAGTCAAATATACCCTAGGAATCTATCTATTAGGAACTTCCATCAGGACGACATGGCTACCTCACCCCAAAATAAATCTTTCGCTTCGCTCAAAATCCGTTATACATGTACATACACACACACACACACACACACACACACATATATATATATATATATATATATATATATATATATATATATATATATATATATATATATATATATACATATATATATTATAAATATGTATGTATATACACATATATATATATATTTTTTATATGTATATATATATATATATATATATATATATATATATATATATATATATATATATACATATATTGTAGCGGACTTTCAAACGGTTGTTTGTTCTCTCCAGGTTGAGAGGGTGCTAATTGTAAAAATATTTCCCAAAAATACACTAATCAAGACACGCTAATGAAATTTTGAGGCATTATTAGCACTATAATAAGGCATATCCTCTGTAAGTTTTATCATCCTACAGGGAAAATAAAGGATTTTATGAATAAAAATGTGAAAATCGGAGCTAGCGACTTAAAAGTTGTTTGGTGACCAGTGAGAAACTAATGTCTTGAATTGAAATTCGCTCTGTCATTATGTTTGTTTATCCATATGGAACAAGCAGACAAAGTTTTATCAAAATCGAACAGTAAATAAGCACACAGAAAGAAAAAAATGAGCATTAACTTTAGTGAAACCCCGGCTGGTGATGGAGGGATACCTAGAAATAAATATTCACCAAAAATTAAAATTTCGATTTAGGGAAAAAATCTTCTGTGTTTTTCTAGGTATTATGTCACTTAATGGCCTAAAACATCTAAATATTATATTACTTAAGGCATAAGAGCAGGACAAACAAAGAAATACACCCCTCTCCCGAAAAAGAAAAAACGAGAAATTACGATTTTTGTCTGATGACGAAAATATTGGATATAAAATCATAGTCTCCCCTGAGCCCATTTTCTTTAATGTCACTGATATGAGAAAACGTTTTTGAACAGTTTTAAAGGGGTAACCTATAAAAATTAGAAAATTACTAATGATATTTCGTATTTTTTCTATTAACATAAGGGGGGCGTTGATGACCAGGGGGGGGGGGGCATTATAGAGGCTGGAGATGAATTCTACACATATCACGGCCTTCTGATAGGTAAAAGGAAGACTTTTAGCAAAGAAAAAAACAATTGGGAAAATTCACCCCCTCAACCTGGAGAGAACCCTTTGTATTTATTACTCTAAAGATTTGAATGTATGTAAATAATGTTTACCCTTAAACTAGCATTAATATGTTTACTGTCTATTTGCTAGTGGTTGCTTCCAGGCTGTTTATATTTTAACATTTAGTCTTTAGTAGCAAGGTCTGACTGACAGACCATAAGTGAATACGCTCTTGTTTAAATTTGGATAACTTTTTACATATAGTCGGGTGGACTTTGTAAGTGATATTAATATTTACTGTATTAGTCACTATTAAGTTGTATTTTGTTGTATCTATTTTATTCTTTGCATCTAAATATTTTGTCTTTAATTCCGTTATACCATAAGCAGTTCGTATTTTGTCATTACTTCGTGCAGTTTTATTTGTCATTTATTTTGTGTTTTTTCTTCTTTGTAGACTTCACCGAATAAAGAAAATTGGTAGAAGTGGTTTTCCTTGACTTGTGGAATCTCATCGTTGTCCAAATTAGTGAAGTAAACCCAAATCGACTGCTGCCATGGAGGACTGTGTAGCAGCGGACTACGAAAAATTGAAAAAAACTCGGATTTACTTGAAGTCTCAAATTACCCGAAGGATAAATGGGTTAAAGGAACTCCTTGAAAAGGGGTGTACCGACAATGTTGAAATAAATCGCAGAATATCCATGATGGAGGGACGAATAAATAATTTTCAGGGAATTTTGAATCAGATGGAAAAAATTCTATCATGCAATGATTTAATATATAACAAAGAAGGTAATATGACCGAATGGGCTCGTGATTTGGAGACCCAGTCAGAGGAGTTGGACTTAAGAGCTGTCATATTGTCTTCTCTACGCTCGGAGTTTTTATGCAAACACACGCCAACTGACTCTACAAAGGACGAAGAAATGTTGAAGCTTATCGAGAAGCTGTCGACTAAGTTGGATGATATTCGAATAGCAGAGAAATCACGACCTGCTATCCGAATTCCAGGTCTTCTTGCACCGTGTTGGGATGGAGCACCCCGAAACTTTCAGTCGTGGAGGGTTCGAATGGACCAATACTTTGAGTCAGCTGGTATGACTGATGGTAAAGAAAAGCTCATGATCTTGTTAAATGGCAACGCATTACCAAAAGTAGTTCAAGATACTATTGTGGATTGCAGTTCTGTTGATGGTGAAAATGGTGCTTGGAGGCACCTTGAAGAGAAGATACCAACATCTGCCATCATACGAGATGTACTACTTGGTTTAAAAACCTTGAAGCCAATGAAGTCTACAGCAGCAAGGGAGATGAGACAGGTTTTGGATGGACTGACTGATTTTGCTCGGCGAATGAGAGAACTTGGTCAAGAAAGGGAATTGGATTCATTCATGACAATTGAAATTACTAGCAGAAAGATCGATTCTGGAATTTATTACGAATATATGCGGCAATCAAAATGTCATAATCAGACATTAGCAGAGTTGATTACATATCTACGGAGAGAAACAGAAGCTAGAGAGCGTCGAGAACATCCCCATTCCCTGAGTGATAATACTAACAAGTCAGTTGTAAACTATTTTAGAGACAAAAGCTCAGAATGTGAAGAATCCTTGGCTACATTGGTTGATGATGGGAGGGCTTGCCCCTTTTGCATAGATAAAACTCATTTGATCATTAAATGTCCTATATTTATATAAAAAACCAAGGAAGAAAGACGAAGGATGATTGTGAGCAGTAAGAGATGTTTCTTTTGTCTTAGAGCCAACCACAACGCAATCAATTGTACACGCCCGGATAAGAAACGCTGTGTAGATTGCCAGCTTTATCATCATCAATATTTAGCCTGCCCACCATACGGAAATAAAGTACAGACAAGGACTTTTTCTGGGTTGGAAAGTTCACAGGCGGGAGGTAATTCTGCTTTGAACGCGAATCTAACTCTGTCGGGAGGTGCTTCTGAGTGCAACATTGGTCATGCACGGGAGGTTGCTTCAGATGCAGATGCAACATTCAACATAGTAGGGACCCTGAACTCAAGCCAGGAAGGAAAAATTCATCGACGCTACTCTCCTACAACGTATGTAGAACTGCAAGATGTTGAGAAAAAATGGCATCGCGTGGTTGCATTTATTGATACAGGTGCTGATACAACATTGCTTAAGTTATCCACAGCCAAGCATTTTGGCTTGCAAGGTGAACCATTCAAGTTTCGATATGGAGTAGCTGGAGGAGGTTTTGCTGAGGAAAGCAGTGCCAAGTTTTCTATCCAAATTAGACCAGTGAATGGAATTAAGTCATGCAATGTAATTGCAATTGGAATTGAGAAACCAGCCCATAACAGTCCTGCAGTTGGAGAGGATATTTTTGATGAGTATCCTCATCTGAATGCTGCTAAGGGAACGTTACCCACAGATGAAGCAGAAATTGATATCATCATTGGTTATGACTATTATTTCCTTACAATGCCAGTTGAGAGATTAAAAGACTCTGTCTCTCCTGAATCGTCTCCAGTTGCCATCAGAAGTATCTTGGTGTGGACCATTTTTGGAGGGAATATTCCAAAACCCAAACCACATGCTGTATCCAGGGTCCAGTTTTTGAGTCATTTGGAGGATTTGCAGAAATTATATACATCTGATGTTGTTGGTGTCGAACCAACAACATTGTGTGTTTGCTCAGATAAGGAAATAGCAGAGTCTCAGTTCATAAAACTTTGTCGAAATAAGCTTTGCATTAATGCGGATGGTCGCATGACTGTGGCAATGCCTTGGAAGCCTGGTTTCCCTGAAGCATTGGAGTGTAACAAGCCTCAAGCAGAAATAAGACTTATGAGCCAAGAAAAAAGATTAATTAAGAATGGAACTTTTGATGCATATAGCGAAGAAATCCAAAAATCAATTAACATGTGCTTTGTCAGGGAATTATATCCAGAGGAGTCCAGAGATGAGGGATGGTACTTACAACATCATGCTGTATATCAACTACACAAATCAACAAAGGTTCGCATCGTATGGAATTCTGCTGCTAGGTTCAATGGCTTGTGTTTGAATGATGGATTTTACAAAGGACCAGATTTCTTGAGCTCTCTTCTGTATTGCCTTCTTCACTGGAGAATGAAAAGCATAGGAATTGCAGGTGATGTTCAAAAAATGTTTAATCAAATACTTATGGCTGAAAAGGATCAGAGATATCACTGGTTTGTATGGCGTTTTGATTTATCTTCTCCAATTCGTCACTGGCAGTGGCTGCGCCTTCCTTTTGGGGATAAACCAGCTCCAGATATAGCTATTATGGCTGTACGCACTTTGGCAGATACATTCAAGGAGGAGGAACCTATTGGAGCACAGTTAATTAACTGTCGCATGTACATGGATGATGTGATTGAATCATTTGATAAGAGTGAATTAGCTATTGCAGCCATGGATCAGGTGGATCGGATATTAAAAAAGGGCTCCTTCAGAATAAAAGAATGGCATTCTAATGACCCCTCTGTTGACCGATGCCCAGAAGACAAGCAAACACGAGTTTTGGGTCATATATGGGATAAGGTTACGGATAGTGTGGCTATTCAGCTAGACAAATTCAATGAGGAGTTTTCAAAACTAACAAAGCGGAAGGTTGCTAGTTTGGTATCAAAGTTGTGGGATCCTACAGGTATGTTATCTCCTGTAACAATTAGATACAAGATTTGTCTTCAGGATTTATGGGCTAGTGGAGTTGGTTGGGATGATGAATTGAGTGAAGAACAAATCAAGATGTGGAAGGGACATGTTCATGAAATGAATCAACTAATTGGATTTAGACTAGATCGGATGATAAAGCCAGAAGATTCTCTAGGAGACCCTCAACTTCATGGATTCAGTGATGCCAGTGAATCTGCTCTAGGTTCTTTGATCTGGCTGAAATGGAATACTTCTTATGGAGTAGAACTGAAATTCGTCATCACAAAGTCTTTAGTGGCTCCGTTGAAACTGCGTTCTATTCCACGTCTTGAGCTTACTGCTGCTGTGGTTATGGCTAGACTTGCTTTGCTTGTTTTACAAGTGGTTGGCAGGGTTAGTACCATGAAATTTTGGACCGATTCAGAAGTAGTGTTGGCCTGGGTTCGCTCTCCTGCCAGAACCTTTAACCCTGGATAGGTACGGTCCTCGGACACCCCTTTAAGGGTATACTCGGACGCGAACGACCCCGACGCCAAAAAAAATTCTTGAAAAATCAGTTTTTGCAGTAACCTCCTTTTTTCTTTTGCCAAAAAAAACTTCAATGAATGCTTAAAACAACTGTAAAGATAAATACTACTCATCTGCAGAAAAACTATTTATTATAAATATTTTAAAAAATTAAGTAGAAAAAAAAAGACCTGACATAAAAATTCATAAAAAAAAAGTTTATACATATATACACAAATCCTTTTAGGAATTGATTCTTGAATGTTTAGGACACATCTTGATGTATTTTGGATGAAGTCAGACCCATGGAGGTGAAGGTCTGAAATGAGAAAAAATGGGTAACTTTTTTTGGCCAAAAAAAATTGTCCAAATTTCATGAATTTTTTTGGGTACCCAAATGAAATAGGAAGTGGCTAATTTTTTTAGGGAATAAACATATGTTATCCTAAAATAGAAATATGTAAAAAAATCTTCATTATTTTGTAAATTACATTTATATCAGGGGCCATATCTAAAGGTAATTTTTTGAGTACTTGGAAATTTCGTAGAAAAATACATATATTTAATATATAATATGATATTTATGCAGGTAAAAATATACCAAAATATCACAAATTCTATAGGGAACAAGAATATATATAGATAGGGCAGCTTACGCTTCGGATATGTCCACAAAATGGCCGCCAACCACACTGACTCAGACTCCCTAATCTGCCACTTGAAATGTAGGAAGGGTATGTCAATTTCAAGGTGTTATTTACTAATCTAATTATTATTGGATATGCATAAAAATTGTATGGTGGGTTGCTGGATAATTGTCGATTATTTTTACGACTATAAAATTAAAATTCTGACCCAAAAAATTTTTTTTGAAGGGAAATAAAATCGAAAAAAAAAAAATGTAAAACAATATTTTAGCTAAAAAAATTTGATGATATTCAATCAAAAAAAAAGTAAACAAAATTTTCCGACAAATAAACATCTAGAGGAATCATTACTCTGTGATAGTTCCTTAGTACGTAGTAATTTTGAAAGAATTAGGAAAAAACGAAAAAATGGCAATCACCGGAAAATCGAACACATACCTATATATACGCCATATCTGGCTAAAAAAAAGATAGGCATGGGTAGCCAGATCATCTAGAAACACTTTCCAACACTATAAAAATATAAGTTTTGCGACACTACTTGCCAATTCCTTACGGTAACATGACTAAGCAAAAAAATGCAAAACAAATAAAAAGGGGCACTCGTGGAAAAATGGCCATTCTAATATACGGCATTTCAGAAAAAAAAAAATTTCAGCCACGTGCTAGGCAAACCATCAAGGCATATTTCCCGACAAATAAACATATAAATGAAATATTACTCTGTGATAGTTCCTTAGTACGTAGTAATTTTGAAAGAAATGGGAAAAAACGAAAAAATGGCAATCACAGGAAAATCGAACACATACTTATATATACGCCATATCTGGCTAAAAAAAAATAGGCATGGGTAGCCAGATCATCTAGAAACACTTTCCAACACTATAAAAATATAAGTTTTGCGACACTACTTGCCAATTCCTTACGGTAACATGACTAAGCAAAAAAATGCAAAACAAATAAAAAGGGGCACTCGCGGAAAAATGCCCAACATTCTAATATACGGCATCTCAGATAAAAAAAAAGACATGCACGTGTTAGCCCAACCATCAAGGTACACTTTCTAACACATAAACATGAAAAAAAAATCAATGATATACGGCAATTCCTTACTACGTAGTAATTTTTACAAATATTGAAAAAAAACAGAAATTGGCAACCGCAGTTAAATACCCAATATACCAATAACTACGTCGTATCTGACAAAAACAAAATCACGCATGGGTAGCCAGATCATCTAGACACACTTTCCAACACTAAAAAAGCAAAAGTTTTACGACACTATTTCGCAATATCTTACGGAAAAATGACTTGGCAAAAAAATTAAAAAAAATTAAAAAGGGACACTCGCGGTAAAATGCCCGACATTCTAATATACGACATCTCAGATAAAAAAAAAGACATGCACGTGTTAGCCCAACCATCAAGGCACACTTTCTAACACATAAACATGAAAAAAAAAATGAATAATATACGGCAATTCCTTACTACGTAGTAATTTTTACAAATATTGAAAAAAAACAGAAATTGGTAACCGCAGTTAAATACCCAATATACCAATAACTACGTCGTTTCTGACCAAAACAAAGTCATGCATGGGTAGCCAGATCATCTAGACACACTTTCCAACACTAAACAAGCAAAAGTTTTACGACACTATTTGGCAATATCTTACGGAAAAATGACTTGGCAAAAAAATGAAAAAAAATTAAAAAGGGGCACTCGCGGTAAAATGGTCCTCGTGGTGATGAACGACATTTTAACTAAAAAAAAAAACATGCACATGGTAGCCAAACAATCCACCAAGACTTTCCACAACTGATAACCTATACAAGTTGCACCATTCTACGACAATTTCATAATACGTAATAACTTTGATAATTATGCAAACTACCTCAGAAGGGTAAACTCGGACGCGAACGACCCCGACGCGTCTCAGAAATCGGGGAAGGAGTACAGCTACAGCAATGCACATCTGGACACTACTAGAGCGTGTAGGGGAGACACCTCCTGCAGGTCGATCACCCACAAATTCAGTCACAGGGGTGAGTCACGTGAGAAAAACCTGTTTTTTTTTGACGCTCGGGGTCGCAAACGACCCACCGTACCTATCCAGGGTTAAACCATTTGTGTCAGCTAGAGTTCAGGAGATTCACGATGCTTTACCAGGATTTTCAAAAGAATTTTGCTATGTTCCTTCACAATTGAATCCTGCCGATGCATTAACCAAGCCAATAAAACCAAGTGAACTACAAGGATGGATCAATGGTACTGATTTTCTTCTGAACAGTTCTCAAGATTGTGATTTTGGGGAACCGACATATGATTTTGAAAAGAAGCGTTGTATTGTTAAAGAGTACACACCAGAATCTCTTAAAAGGATCCAATTTGTTGGAATTTTGGCTGATGAGAGTTTTGAGGAAAGATTTACAGAACTCTCTTCGGACTGGAATAGACTTGTACGAATAACTGCTTACTGCCGCCGTTTGCTGTTACAACCAGACCCAGAAAACTATCAAAGTCATCTAGAATCTAAAGAAATGCAAGAAGCAGAACTGGCTTTATCTTATGCAAGCCAGAAGTCTTTAAATAATGAAGATGAAGTTAATCATAAACAGATTAAAAGGCTTGACCCAAAGTTGGATGAAAAGGGCATTTTAAGAATTGGAGGCAGACTACATAAGCTCCATTTACCCTACGAGCAGAGGCATCCAGTTTTATTGGTAAGGAATTCTTCCCTGGCTGAAGCATTCGCTCAGATGATTCATCGATGTACAGGTCATCAAGGATATAGAGTCGCAATTGCTTTAGCTTTTAAGCGTGGAGTTTACATTATTGGAGGAGCAAGATTGTTTAAGGACACTGCTTTCAAGTGTTGTTTCTGCAGAAGCAGACGTCGCCTATTGTTGGGCCAACAGATGGGGGAACTGCCAAGTTTCAGAGGTGAACCCAATACCCCCCCCCCTTTAGCAGAGTTGCATTAGATTTCTTTGGCCCTATCAAAATAAAATTAACTGGTAATGCAAGCACTGAAGGAAGTATAATGATCATAACTTGCACCGTCACTCGTGTCATATCTCTTGAACTGGTCGACTCATTGTCTTCAGATGCTTTTCTCTGTGCTTGGAGAAGATTTACTTGTAATCATGGAATCCATCCAGTTTTGGCAGTAAGTGACAGAGGACGCAATTTCATAGGGGCTCAAGAGAAATTGCAAAAGTAGATAAATTCTTGGAACGAGAGCCTAATAAAGGACAAGTTTGCAATTGCTGGGAAAAAATTTGAGTGGAAATTCAACACACCTCACGCTTCTCATATGAATGGTGTTGTTGAATCATTGATTAGAAGCTGTAGAAGAGGTTTAGATGCAGTAACAGATTATCACCACAAGAAATTCAGTGCTTTGGAATGGCAAGCAATACTGTCAGAGGTGACGTACCTTGTTAATTCACAACCACTTTTCCCAAACGGACCAGATCCTCTTGAGTCCCCAACTATAACCGGCAATGACTTACTGTTTCCTCACGGGCAACCTTCAGTTCTACAACCATATACCGGTAACGAAGTGAACTTGAGAAGCATGGTAGATGTAGCTCAACAGAGAATTCAGATATTTTGGGAGACTTGGATTCGTTATATGCCTCCTCAGCTAGTACAAAGATCGAAATGGTTTCATCCCAAACAGAATCTTCAAGTTGGTGATTTGGTTCTTCTTCTGGAACCAGGCCTAAAGGGAGGTGTCGCTCCTAGGGGACTGTGGAGGCGCGGTCTTGTTGAGAGGATTCATCCCGGAAAAGATGGACTTGTTCGAAGAGTTACTATTCGAACAGTGGAGAATGGAAAGGTGGTTCACTGGGAGAGACCCATTCATAAACTCTGCTTAATTGCTACGGTACAAGAGCTTCAACATGGATTCCAAGCTAAGGCAGATAAAGATGCTCAAAATTAAACTAGCAGAATTTCATTTAACGAACGGATTTGGTATCTCTCTATATGTATATGTTTGAAAGTCCTTTAAATTATTGTGGTTCATTGCATTTTCCACTAGGCGGGAGTGTAGCGGACTTTCAAACGGTTGTTTGCGCTGTTTATGTATTTATTACTCTAAAGATTTGGGTGTATGTAAATAATGTTTACCCTTAAACTAGCATTAATATGTTTACTGTCTATTTGCTAGTGGTTGCTTCCAGGCTGTTTATATTTTAACGTTTAGTCTTTAGTAGCAAGGTCTGACTGACAGACCATAAGTGAATACGCTCTTGTTTAAATTTGGATAACTTTTTACATATAGTCAGGTGGACTTTGTAAGTGATATTAATATTTACTGTATTAGTCACCATTAAGTTGTATTTTGTTGTATCTATTTTATTCGTTGCATTTAAATATTTTGTCTTTATTTCCGTTATACCATAAGCAGTTCGTATTTTGTCATAACTTTGTGCAGTTTTATTTGTCATTTATTTTGTGTTTTTTCTTTTTTGTAGACTTCACCGAATAAAGAAAATTGGTAGAAGTGGTTTTCCTTGACTTGTGGAATCTCATCGTTGTCCAAATTATATATATATATATATATATATATATATATATATATATATATATATATATATATATATATATATATATATTTATATACATGTGTGTATATTTATGTATGTATAAATATATACATATATATATATGTATATATATATATCTATCTATATATATATATATATTTCAAATAAGCCATATATATTAATACATTAAAGTCTGGATTCTCTTAACGACCTGGGATCAGAGTCCCAGGCGGTTCCGCCTGGGACTCTGATCCCCAGGTCGTTAAGAGAATCCAGACTTTAATGTATTAATATATATGGCTTATTTGAAATATGAAAGAAACACGTTTAAATGTGCAAAAATTTACCATATATATATATATATATATATATATATATATATATATATATATATATTTAAATAAGCCAAATATTTTTGATACATCAAGCTCTTGTCTTTGTGTGATTTCGCCTGGGGCTCTGATCCCAAGGTCATTAAGAGAATCCAGACATTAATGTATCTAAATGTGCAAAAATTTATCATATATATATATATATATATATATATATATATATATATATATATATATATATATATATCTGTGTGTGTGTGTGTGTGTGCGTCGTGAAGGGAGTGCTGTGATATCCAGGAAACAGTCTGTAGATGGTATTATACTCACAACTTCTGAATCTTCTGGGTAGGTGCACGAAACACCTAATATCGAGTAGATTCACTAATCAAGGGCTTCACCCTAAATCCATTATCTAAAGGAAAAGGGCATCAGTTCTGGCTAGAGAAATAAACAGTTATTATCGAGTAGATTTACTGCACATGGGCGTCACTCACATCACTTCTAAAGGATAAAAGCATCAGTTCTGGCTAGGGGTATGAAACGGCTGATATAGAATACCTACCTAATTGCACATGGCCTTTACCCAAAATCTACCACTTGAATTATAAATACATCTGTAACAGTATAACTGTATAGGAGGTTTGTGCGTGTGTGCGTATTTCTATGTATTTCTATGAAAAGGAGTTTGTCCTTTATCAATTTCTTTCATTTTGATAACAAAAAGAAATGGTTTTGAAAAAGAAAGTAAATCTATGACGTGAAGGTATCTAGAATTGTAACAGTTTAACCAAATTATAGATACGAGCAATTTAGGAAATTTTATCATTTATATGCAATTGATTTTTAGGTAATGTAAGCATTCATTCCACTTGTAATATCATACTAGTATTCTCATTTATTCAATATAGTTATTGTAGTTCCTAGAGATATTCATTCCCATTACTCCCCATTCTAATGACATTTCATTTCTATTTTGTTCCTTTCCATTTTCAATTCATTGTGCCATCCTTTTAGGGAGTGGTTTCTTTGTGGCAAATTGTCTTGTATTCAACTGTAAAGTGGCCACATGCTTACATCAAAATTGGGTCTTCTTTTTCTGCCTGAGTCATGACCTTTGTTTTATTTGAAAGCCATATTACTCGAGTGCTGAGAAGGCTGACCACTTTTTGCCCAGTACACCCCTCAGTTTTTTTGTTTTTTTTTCATCTCCAATAAACCTTGTTGACACCACACGTATTATTAGCCAAATATAAATATCCTTTTTACTGAGGGTATATGGTTTTGAATTTAAAAAAATAATTTTTGTGCTTTTAACTGAAGCATTCTCAACTACAAAAAGGCTTATTATAGCCATACCATAAATATTATACAAAGTTAACGGACCAAATGAGTGAAAATTAGTCTTTTTCGATTCCCTCTTGAAATTCTCTCAGTAGCGATTGTAACTTTTAAAATTTGAGACATTTTACTTACTCTTTTTCCAATTGTCCTTTCGACACTAAGGAGTTTGACATAATAATAGAAAAAATAGATGATATATGTAGAAACCATAAAGACTGGAATATACTCCTATCCGGAGATTTTAACTTTCCTTTCGTGGATTGGAAAGAACGGATAGAAGAAAGTGGTTGTATGTATACATATAAAAAAGAAAGTAATAGTAGTGCAGAAGATAAGAGACAATTTGAAAAGCTTCAAGATATGCTATTAGAACATAATATGCAACAAATAAACAACATTCCAACAAGAAAGGAAAATGTCCTAGATCTAGTATTTGTGAATGAGGTGAATTATGTCAAAGAAATAATAATGTATAACACGGGAATTTCAGACCACAATGTCATAGAATTGATAGTCTATTCCAAAGCCAGTGATCGCAGAATTAATAAAAGCACAAAACTTTGGGAAGGATATGGAAAATATAATTTTTACAGTAAGAATATAAAATGGTCAGAAATAAATGAAGAACTGAATAAAGAATGGAAAAATGTATTTATAAGTGATAATATACAGGTAAATACGGACATACTGTACAAAATACTGGAGAAAATTGTTGAAAAATATGTACCGAAAAAAAAACAATAAACAAAAGACATGCATACCAAGAGACAGAAGGATCTTATTTCAGAAAATTAGAAAGTAGAAGAAATATCTTGCAAAAGAAAAAAATGTGTGGAAAATGAGGGAAATAAAATGTAAGATAGAAAAAGCAGAACAAAAGATTATACAGTTGAAAGAAAATGAAAAAGGGGACTTAGAAGAAAGGACATTTCAAAATATAAAAAGAAACCCCAAAGTACTTTACTCCTATACAAAAAAGATGAATAAAGGGAGATTAGAAATAGGCCCTCTAAGAATTGAAGGACGGCTAACGAATGAAAAAAAGGAAATATGCAACATATTAGCAGAAAAATATA
This sequence comes from Palaemon carinicauda, assembly GCF_036898095.1. Lineage (NCBI taxonomy): Eukaryota > Metazoa > Arthropoda > Malacostraca > Decapoda > Palaemonidae > Palaemon > Palaemon carinicauda. Next base: position 73,554,381 of record NC_090732.1, read on the forward strand.
AGAGTGAGTTCACACCAAGAATTGCGAATGAGAATAATGAAACAGAAATGAGAGAAGAAAATGTTGAATATCTAACGGATATAGATATTAATGAAGCAGATATTGTCACGGCTATAAACGAAATTAAAAATGGATCGGCAGCCGGACCAGATGGAGTTCCAGTGATTTTGTTAAAAAAAACTGCAAACACTATCGCGAAGCTGCTTGCAATACTGCTAAGACAAAGTGTAGATATGAGCGAGATATATGTTAAACATAAATTAGCTTATATAACCCCTATCTTCAAAAGTGGATCAAGACTAGAGGCAAGCAATTATAGACCTGTTAGTCTAACATCACATATTATGAAAGTGTATGAGAGGGTAGTAAAAAAGAAAATAATGAACCATTTGGTTAAAAATAATTTGTTTAATATGGGTCAACATGGTTTCGTGCCTGGAAAAAGTACACAGACCCAACTGATAGCACACTATGAAAACATATACAAAAATATGATAAATGAAAAAGACACAGATGTGATCTATCTAGATTTTGCAAAAGCCTTTGACAAGGTAGACCATAACATATTGGAGAAAAAAATGAGAAAGCATAATATTGTGGGAAAGATAGGAAAATGGGTAAAAGAATTCCTGCAAAACAGAAAACAGATAGTGGTTGCAAATGACGAGAAATCAGATGAAGCCCAGGTAATATCTGGTGTGCCACAAGGTACGGTATTAGCTGCACTGCTGTTTGTTATTATGATCTCACACATAGACTGTGATGTTGAAAACTCCGTAGTGAGAAGTTTCGCCGATGACACAAGAATAAGTAGAGAAATTACTTGTGATGAAGATAGGAACTCACTACAAAGAGATCTAAACAAAATATATGAATGGGCAGATTTAAATAGGATGGTATTTAACTCCGATAAATTCGAATCAATAAATTATGGAAACAGAGAAGGAATGGTATATGCATACAAGGGACCTAATAATGAGACAATCACAAACAAGGAAGCAATTAAGGACCTTGGTGTAATGTTAAATAGGAATATGTTATGCAACGACCAAATAGCAACACTGTTGGCTAAATGTAAAGCAAAAATGGGAATGTTATTCAGACACTTTAAAACAAGGAAAGCTGACCACATGATTATGCTTTACAAAACTTATGTACGTAGTACACTCGAGTACTGCAATGTGATATGGTACCCACACTACCAAAAGGATATTGCGCAAATAGAGAGTGTACAAAGGTCCTATACTGCTAGAATAGAAGAAGTTGAGGACCTTGACTACTGGGAAAGACTGAAATTTTTAAAACTATACAGTCTAGAACGGAGAAGAGAACGCTACATGATAATACAAGCATGGAAGCAAATAGAAGGAATTACTGAAAACATCATGGAGCTAAAAATATCAGAAAGAGCAAGCCGAGGTAGATTAATAGTGCCAAAAAATATACCAGGTAAACTAAGAAAGGCGCACAGGACATTAATCCACTACGCACCAGCATCGATAATGCAGCAACTATTTAATGTGCTGCCAGCTCATCTAAGAAACATATCAGGAGTGAGCGTAGATGTGTTTAAGAATAAGCTCGATAAATACCTAAGATGCATCCCAGACCATCCAAGACTGGAAGATGCAAAATACACCAGAAGATGCATTAGCAACTCTCTGGTGGATATACGAGGTGCCTCACACTGAGGGACCTGGGGGAACCCAAACAAAAAAAATAAGGCAAATAAGGCAATAAGGAAACCCATTTTCCTTTCAACAAATATTCAGTTCGACTAATTGTCTTTTCAGTAACTTAGCTTCGACCAGTTATCAGTCTTTCGACCAATCGTCAGACTACTATACACACACACACACACACACACACACACATATATATATATATATATATATATATATATATATATACATATATATATATATATATTTATATATATATATATATATATATATATATATATATTTATATATATTACATATATATATATATATATATATATATATATATATGTGTGTGTGTATATATATGTTTATGTATATATATATATATATATATATATATATATATATATATATATATATATATATATATATATATATTGGGGGAGTAAAGAAGAATAATTGTATTCATAGACATGCTAGGACATTTTCTTATAAAAAATAATTAAAATGGTGATTTTTACAT
>NC_090732.1:73561567-73574067 GCF_036898095.1 Palaemon carinicauda
CAGGATGTGGACATGTGAAAGATAATCGGCACAAAGTACTGGCAATATAACGTCAGCAACGAGATACTTCCCATTATATGAGGTGCTTTCAAACAATAAAGTGAAGGTTTCATAACTCAGGTCGGGTAATGCAGATCCGTTGGTGATTACCAGGTGGACATTGGTAAACTTAGACTACGTCTTGTCCTGGCAGAAAAGACCAGCAAGCACCCATGTCTACCAAAAATTGCAAGCGCATACATGCATCATGTAAAAAGAAAAGATTAGTGACAGGAGAGACCACCACTACAAGCAATGCCTACTTACACGTTTTTTAGCCACTGACAACAGTTCACACATTTCTTCGCAGAAGCTCCAAATTTGGTTGTTTCTTGGGCGTAAATGAGGCGTGCTATATGTGGGGGGTGGACAGCTTTGTCACCTCTCTGAAACATCTTGGGGTGGGCGACTGTGTCCTACCGCATTCACATCAGCTTCGGTTGAATAGTTGTCTTCTTCATCAGGAGTGGAGGCATTGATGGAGGTCTTGAAGGTGCTGGTCATCATGTCGTTCATGTACAAAATATAGATACTGGGGATGGCAGCTCATACAGGTTCAGGTAGGGGCCGCAACCAAAGGGTACTAAGTAGATTCACTTCACAAGGAGAGCCGTTTGCTGCAAGTTACAGGTAAGCAATACCTGTCATTTCCTTGTGGGCGAGCAAAGCCTTTTGGTCCCCCAATGGTTACTGAGTGAGCTGGAAAAGATTGGCTATAAGGGCCAAAGGCAATGGTGAGTACTGCTCCCGGAAGTATGTTTTTAGGGTGCCGTACGCAATTTTGACGTACCATTGTTTACAAAGGCAATCAGTGATACCTAATAATCACCGGGAGGACAGAATCTGCTTTATTTCATGAGTTAGTCAAGCCTATAATGTGAACTGGGCTTCGGCATGCTGGAACCAAGCGAACGGTTGTCCACTGGCAAAAGGGGGCAGTTTAATTAAGGTGGCGTGTGTGGAAGAGACAGGTTCCGTGGGAGGCTTCATCAAACAATAGTAATCAAAATAGAAAAGAAACTTTGATTATGAATAACATAATAGTTAATGGTGAAGAGACGTCGGAACTACAGTAGAAACTTCATATTTAACATAAATGTTTATGGATAAGTGAGTACAGTGGAACCTCTACATACGAATTTAATCCGTTCCAGTACCAACTTCGGATGTAGAAAATGTTTGGATGTCAAAACGAATTTTCCCATAAGAATACATTGAAATAGGATTAATCCGTGGTTGAGCCCAAAAACCTATGATAACTTCTTAATAAACTACTACACATAACTTTCCCATGAGAATAATGAACACTAAATTAGATAATAGACATGTAAATAAGAAGAATAGACGTAAATAAGAAGAATTAGCAAAAAATGATAAATAAGAAACGGGTTTTTAGCGTCACTTTACCTTAGAAACTCCAGCGCAGGTGTTGTTAGTCTTGCTACGCAGAGAGGAGACGGACGGGCGGCGAGGAGGTAGAGAGGTTAACTACGATAAACGTACACTACCATAACTTATTCTAACTTACACTAAGTGAACTTTAACATAACTTAGCTTATTTTTTTTTATAATTTATATTTTTTTTACATTTTCTTTTTTTCTTTTTGATGATTAATTTTAATCACTTTCACTCTCTACACTTAAAATTGATTGAATTTTTTTCTCTTCACTCTTTGCTGTTTTCCTTGAACCACTTCCTTCCTCTTCATCACGAGTTCGCTTCGTAGTTTTTTAAAGAAGCTATCGCTTTTCAGAATGTTTCGAAAATAAGTTAGGGAAACATCATCAAACTGCGCAACTACACGACAAACCTGCAATTTCTTTGGATGGTATTTGTCAATGAAGTCGACCACATCTTGATATTTTCCTAACACCTCTTTTATTTGCGCGGAACTTATTGCAAGTTCACTCATACGGACGCCACGCTCATGCTTTTCAATAATTCCTTGCTTTACTTCTAAAGAAAGCATTCCCTTATTCCTTTTCTCACCACTACCACTACCACTTGCGAAACTGAGCCTTTTAGGACCCATGATTTTCGTAAAATACCGTAAAAGGATGAACGTAAAAAATCACGATTAAAACACAATTAATAGCAGAACGCACATGGCACAACCACACAAAGCCAAAGAGAACAGAGGACTGACCCAAGCCACGCTAATTGAGGGTCCCTCCGAGTTTGAAGTGCTGCCTTCTATTGGCGGAAATAAAAAACAAATCAGGCGCTATGAGCACCGACTACTCATTGTTTACTTCGGGTGTCGAAAAAAAAATTCGGGTGTAGAGTAGGAACGTGTTCGAATTGTACTTCGCGTGTCGAAAAATTCGGATACAACCGGTACGACGAAAATTGCTTACTTCGTGTGTCGAAATAAAATTCGGGTGTAGAGTAAAATATTTGCTCGAATTTTACTTCGGATGTTGGAAAATTCGGATGTAGATACGTTCGGATGTAGAGGTTCCACTGTATATATATATATATATATATACATATATATATATATATATATATATATATATATATATATATATATATATATATATATATATATATATATATATATATATATATAAATATATATATATATATATATATATATATATATATATATATATATAACTGTAGGGAAACATGGATTGTTAGCATATACCGCCTAGCACGGATATATTGGCCTCCACATGAACTTCCAAAAGACCAAAGTCATGAGCAATAAATATACTGAAAATGCAGATGACATACTTGAAATTGAAAACCAACAAATTGAGGAAGTGGACCACTACATCTACCTAGGATAACGAATCTCTCTACATGACACCTGTAAAGAGAGCAAAATAAAAAGAAGAATAACCCTCGGTTGGCAAGCGTTTGGAAGAGCCAGTACAGTGTTAAAAAATAAGAAGATTCCTATCATCTTAAAAAGGAAAGTCTATGATCAGTGTATCCTCCCCACTGTCACCTATGGGGCCGAAACTTGGAATCTAACAAAAAACCTTTCCCTTAGATTACGAACAATGCAGAGGGCACATGAGAGAATTATGCTAAATCTAACATGGAAGGATAGAAAAACAGCTAAATGGATACGTCAAAAAAATAAAGTAATGGATATCCTTGAAACCATTATCAAGCTCAAATGGAACTGGGCAGGGCACATTGCCAGGATGACAGACAACCGATGGACATCACGAACAACCTTCTGGACACCCCGAGGATACACAAGAAACCGAGGAAGACAAAAAACCCGCTGGCGAGATGACTTAGACCAACATAAGCAACAGTGGCACAGAATAGCTTGCGATAGAAGTCTGTGGAGAAACCTGGGGAAGGCCTACATCCAACAAAGGACTTTTGAAGGCTGAAATGATGATGATGATGATGAAATGATGATGATGATAAAATGATGATGATGATATGTATATGTATATGTATGTATATATATATATATATATATATATATATATATATATATATATATATATATGTTTATATTTACATATATATTTATATATATATATATATATATATATATATATATATATATATATATATATATATATATATATATACTGTATATATATATGTATGTTACAACCCTTAGAAATTGTTATAACCATTGGGGTTGTTATAGAAGTTCTTATTATAATTGCTATCAGTAATAAATGTAACTCAGTGCTAAAGGTCAGCGGAAACAAACACTGAAGAAAACTTACCAATATTTAATACTTGACAATTACAAAATTTGGATCAACCTTGTCAGATATGACAAATACCATAACTTAATAACAAGGAAGGACAAATACCAGTCCTTTGAATCACACTGGATTCCCTAAAACTAAGAAGCTAAGTCCTAACAAAGACAGGAGAAATATCAGTTATTAATAATAAACTTATTTGGATCCAGCAATTTTGCTGGCTGGACCAAAATTTACCCTAATACTAATTCCAAGAAAGAAGGAAGACAGAGTAAATAAAACAGGACAACCATTGTAAATCCTACCTATCAACACAAAACTAAGCACACGAAACCTTGTCTATAATAGACCTACTGGAGGACATAATATAGTCACGACGCCAATATGACAAAATATATACAAGATTAAATGATACAAAGGATGTATAGTTCTTCTCACTTCAGTGGATGTATCAGAGTAGAGACAAAACTACGGCCGTGATCCACTTGCCATAACAGCTATCAGGGCAGGTCCTGAACGCCAGAGCATAACCATAAAGGGAAAGCGATCCCAAACGAAAATCAGAGACACTCTGTCTTACCTGGCGTCAGCCTCCCTACAGGCCACCTCACGAGCTTGCAAGCTCCCAAAACCACAGCAGCTGATTGGAGACTAAAATGCCAGAAGAAAGCGACGGCACCAATTCCCTAGGAATTCCTCTTCGTCAGGGAAAGGCAGAACTGGCTCAAGTCGCAGGTGACAAGAGAACCTGCGAGTCTCTACCCGAAGTACAAGAGCTGCAGGTCGAGGCAGGAGACACTCGAATCGCAGGTAACAAGAGAACCTGCAGACAACAGACCAAGGCGGGGATCCAAAGCATAATCCAAAGAATCGTTATCCAAATAAACTGCCAAATAATCGTCATCCAAAGTCCAAATCAGTATACTGCTCAAGGTATGATATCAAGGGAGTGCTCAAGCCCGAACTGAACTCTGTCCGAGCACCAACGTCCAGACATCAAGTCGCGTTCATATACACTTGTATATAAAAAAAAAACAATTGTTAAAACGATAGTTCGGTAACATAAACAACCGGGGAGGAGGCGCCTAACCACACTGAGAATCGTTAAAATAAGCACTTTACGCTAAACACTTAAAATGACCAGAAAACGGACAATTAAATTACAAATGCTCAAACAAAAAAAAGGCTATTCTGCCACAAAATGATTCTTAAAAACTAGTAATGATACCTAAAAAAACAAGGCTGATCTAGACTTTCGGATAATATATATATATATATATATATATATATATATATATATATATATATATATATATATATGTGTGTGTGTGTGTGTGTGTGTGTGTGTATATACATACACACACACACACACATATATATATATATATATATATATATATATATATATATATATATATATATATATATATATGCAGAAGAACCTCAGGGAAAATGAAAATACGAAATATACGCTTAAGTCCTGACTAGTTTCGTGATACTTCTTCAGAGGACTGCTTTATTGAGAGAGGTTTCTTTACATTTTATAGGGAAAGCAAACGTACGAACATACATATAGAGATTTAAAGAACAATGACACTCCCTTACCAGCTACCTGGGCTTGAGTCAGGTGTTAAGTGGGCGGAGTCCCCAAGCTCATTAGACACCTGCCAAAAAGGGTCATTTCTAGTGGCGGGTAAATTCTTGTTTTTCAGTACAGTTTATTTATATGAAAACACGGTAGCCTTATCTATATAAATACATAAGCAAAACATACACATACATACATATATATACATACATATGCACATACATATACATATATACATATATACACACACATATATATATATATATACATATATATATATATATATATATATATATATATATATATATATATACATATACATTTATATACATACAACATTAATATCATAAACATATAATCATGTATATATTAATACTTATATCTAGCATAACACTATATAGTGCCAATATACTTATGCATACTATATAAAATAGTTGTACCCTTTAATGAATGGTAGCTTAGATCTAAATATTAATTTCACATCGACGTTAATTATTCACAATACATTCAATTCTACATTAAGTGGTTAATGTTTTTTTATATAGCTTACAAATCTCTTTACATATAAAGGCATCGAGTTTATACATTCCATGACCAATATTCAAGTTGTTTTCATAGGTTTCTTTTATGAAACTGGACTCTATGATGTTTCTTTCCACTAAGTTATTTGAATGAACCAATTTCTTTGCACCTGACCAATTAATGGTGTGATTTTTATCTCTAACGTGAGCAAAGAGTGCATTATTATCTTGAGCATACCTACACTTTTCTTATGTTGTTCAATTCTCTTTTCTAGGGCTTTACCAGTTTGACCAATATAGTATTTTTCACAAGCATTGCATGGAATACGATATACACATCCCTTGGTAATGTCAGGAGAATTCTTCATTGATGCTGTTTTTATTGTATTTTTACTCTTAAATGCTACTTTTACATTGAAGTTTTTTAACAGTTGGGGAATTTCTTTAAAAGAATTACAATAAGGTAGTACAAATAAATTTTGTGAGTTGTAGTTTTTTCTGTTATTATTACCGAAAAAAGTCTTTTTTACTGTTCTTAGGGCATCATCTAACACAATTTCAGGATACTTTAGTTTTTTACCTATTGCTCTAATCCCATTTATTTCGTCATCAATATATTCAGGGCTGCAGACTCGAAATGCTCTTAAAAACATAGAAGTAAATACAAATTTCTTAACTTTGTTGCCCTGCTTTGAGTAATAATGGACATATGCCGAGATATTCGTTGGCTTTCTGTATACACTAAACTTGAGATTATTGTTACATCTATGTATGCGACAGTCCAAAAAAGGTAGGGTACAATTATTCTCCAGCTCCATAGTGAAATTTATTGAGCTTGGGGACTCCGCCCACTTAACACCTGACTCAAGCCCAGGTAGCTGGTAAGGGAGTGTCATTGTTCTTTAAATCTCTATATGTATGTTCGTACGTTTGCTTTCCCTATAAAATGTAAAGAAACCTCTCTCAATAAATTAGTCCTCTGAAGAAGTATCACGAAACTAGTCAGGACCTAAGCGTATATTTCGTATTTTCATTTTCCCTGTGGTTCTTCTGCATCTGAGCATGACGTTTTCCTGTGATTTTCACGCATATATATATATATATATATATATATATATACATATATATATATATATATATATATATATATATATATATATATATATATATATATTTATATATGTATATATATATATATATATATATATATATATATATATATGTATATATATATATATATATATATATATATATATATATATATATATATATATATATATATATATATATATATATATATATATATATGTATATATATATATATATATATATATATATATATATATATATATATATATATATATATACATATACATATATATATATATATATATATATATATATATATATATATATATATATATATATATATATATATATATATATATATATATTTGGGCTCAGGCCATGTCGACCTGATGGAAGTTCCTAATTGGTAGCTTTCTAGGGTATATTTGACTACAGTGATATTCCCAGAGAATTTTACCTTAAGGTATCTAGAATTCTAACTCCTGGAGCGAATATCTCTAAATAATCTCACAGGGATATCGCATAATATCAGAGGACGTATTCTTGACACGTCACATAGCTATCTTCGCCCCGAACAGTATTAATGCTTCGAGGGGGATATAGTGACAAGAATCCGAAACGAGAATAAAAAGAGAGCCACTCGTAAGGCATCTCTCCTATTCCATTTCCAGTGTGTATCTGATGAAGGCGGTAGCGCCCTCTTTATTCCTTTTCGTGTAGCTCTACTACTCGGTGTTTTCCCTTGTGTTTTCTCGTTATTTTGGATTTAATTCAACTTTTTGATGACTTCTCCGGCCTCTTCTGCCTCTGGAAAGTTGAGTATTATCTTTACTATGTATAAATGTAAGCTCTTGTTGTTTTGAATTAAATCAAAAGTGATATTAACGTAAACAAGAGCTGTTGCCTACCGGAGGCATCCTGGAGGCTATCGCTCGCTCTTATGGGTCAGTTAGTTAGCTATGGCGACGTTCCCGGATTGTTACGCTTTAGTAATTTAGCTATTTAGCTACTCTAGAAATGCTTATATTGTTCGGTCAGTGTTAGCTCGGTGATTTCGACACGGGTCGAGGTCCCGATCCTGCCCTTCGCAAGGCTTCGTAGCCTAGACGTCTGGCAATAGTACTTTCATGCAGGGTATAAGTTTTTCCTAGTGTTATTTTATTGAAGCTATAGGCAAATATTTTATACATGTAAGATATTGTTGAATGTTTTTTTCCAAGATTGTATACGAGAGAGTTTCGGTGATTTAGGTAATCGATTCTCACCTTACCTAGCTAGTATTCTAGGTACAGTAGTATACTTTCGCACATCCCCGATTGTTCTTTTCTCCTCCTCCGGAGGCCAAGTCTAATCCCTCTCTCCCTCTGAAAGCCCTTGGCTTAATACTAGGGGTTCTACCTGTATATTAATCCAGGTATTACTATTTTAGGATATTTCTGCACTGTCCTGATAACCAGAGTGACTGGTTTTTGGGTTTGGGCAGAACTTCAGAGTTTTTAGACTGTGGTCTGCTTCTTCCTAGCATGGAGAATGAGTCTCCTTTGCTAGGTTAGGGGTGGACACAGGAAGCTTTGCTTCCCTAGTCCATGCCGGAAGGATTCTGATGATTCCTTCCTCTAGTGGCCTAGCAGACTGTTCTGTGTCGTTTTTTCTCGGGATGGAGAATGAGTTTCTCGGTTGCCCGGCGAAATAACTTCACCTAACTTTGTTCTGGTTGGGAGGAGGATAGCAAGCATTGCCAGTCTTCCTCCCTAATAGACAACTCTTGATAAGGATGAGGTTCCCTAACTGCTGAGTATGTCTCTTGCTAGAACGAAGTCTTTAGGTCCCTTATCCCCTCCCCACCTCTCTTTCTTTTATTTTCCTTTGGCCGTCGTCCTTCCATACCTAGCATAGGTTAGGATGGAGGACCAGCTCAGCTCTCTGCCGGCCGGCGTTACATGCCGGCTGACAGAGACCCTTTGTTCTTTGCATAGTTAACCCCATACCTCCCTTGGTCTCTCTTCCATGTCTGCCGGTAGAGCCCGGCAGGCTGTGGATTCTTTGGAAGCCTGAATACTATATTCTCCCCTTCCATAACTTCACTCTTTCTGGATGGAAGGTCATATGGCATGCCACCTTATAACCTTACGTCCATACTGTTTCTCTGACTATTGTGTTGCACCCCTATCCCGGCTGCCGGCTTGACAGACGACAGCCGGGCAGGTAGAGGTTCTCTGGTTCTTGGCTACTGTCAATGGGCATGGTTTTATTACCTTTGCCGGCCGGCAGTGGAATCACAGCCCGAATCCGGTGGCCGCTATGATTAGCGGCCGGCAGCCGGGTTTTAGTGTTTTCAGCCGTCGGCTGGCAATGATTGCCGGCCAGCACACAGTCGCAAATCAGTGGGGTGCCGCCTATTAGTTAAAGATAGTATATCTTTGATCTATAAAGGGGTAGATGCCAGCCGGCACGTTCCGGCGTACGCCGGTACGTACCGGCATGTGCAGGGTGGCACAACAGCATGCGATGTACAGTAGTTGCTATATTCGTAGTGTAGTACACACTGCATTAGTAGAAACTGCTGTACAGAGTTTGTGACAACACTAAAGTTCTTCATTATACTTAATGTTATCTTGTACAGCCTTTTGTTGAGACCGTACATTATATAGAAAGTGAGTTCTTTCTGTATTCTTTCAATCAAGTATATTAAAACTACACATTAAATTTCCGTTTAGGAAATTACGTAAGGTATTCTAGTATAGAATTAACCTTAGTTTTAATATCTTGGGAGTTTACGGCAATTGACTGGACAGGAAATACAAGTATGTGACTTTCCTTCTTTCTTTTATAGCTTTTCTGTATAAGCTAAATGTTTCAATATAAGTGAAAAGCCTTCACTTGATACTCATGGATTTTTCTTCTCTTTACAGGAGGACCATCCGAAGTGCGGGAGTGTGTTCTGTAATGTCCGCAGTAAGTACTTCTGTGGACATCAACATTGTAGGAGGCACGCAGCATGCGCAGCCTCCAGAGGTGATCTCTAGTATTGGGACCCTTAGGTTTGTACAGTATGTTCTAACCTGATTACTGAGGATTTTGACAACCCCAAGTCGACGGAGTCAAGGGATGCTGCCAGGGAAAAGTTGCGATCCTGGGTGAGGGGTTTTCAGAAAAACACCTCAGGCCCTTACCTTCCAAATGAGAAGATGAGGGCCTACCTTTTCCCTAAAGCATCGGCTGATGCAGTCATTCTTCAGCCTCAGGTGGAGATACCAACTGCCCAAAATTCGGTGGATTCTGAAGTCTCGGCTGCTCTTCAAGACATCCAATTGGACGATAGGATGTCGGATGTGTCGGATTCTACAGAGAAGCACCTTCTAGGAGAAGGTCAAGAGGAGAAGCTGTGCCAGGCTCCTTAAGTAGAAGAGGAAGAAATCGATGAGGTGTCGGTTACATCGGTTCCGGACCCAGAACTTGTTCTGTCTACATTGTCTGCTATCCCAGATGACCTGGGAAGTACTCTTTCTTCTATTGTTGAGATGATCCAACAAATTCAGAAGAAGAATGATGAGAAGGTTCCTGCAATGAAACTGGAGATACGTAGACTTGCAGCATCACGTGGGCCCCAGAAGCGACTCAACGTGAAGGATCTACCAATCCTTGGAGGTATGCCGAACACATGCCAATGACAATCGGGAAGATCGTCATATCTGAAAAGTTGAGAGCAATTCCCCTGGAAGAGGTGGAATTTTGGCCCAATAAAGATTCCTACCCGGACTGTTATGTCCGCCTTAGGAAGGAGCCAGCCTCAAAGGAGTAGACTGAGCCGAAGGAGGCCATAGTTTTTTACCATAGTAAAGCTCAGGCGTTACTATCGAGCTCGATGAAAGAGAGGGGCTTCACAAACTCAAAGGTGCCAGCCTTGAGTAAGAAGCTTCCCTCTTTTGTGGCCTCTCCTACCAGAGCCTTTCCCTTCATGGGAAAGGGATATAAGGCAGCCTTAAAGGCGGTAGAGGCAGGGAAACCATGCCCCTCCTTGGAGGAGTGCAAGCTGTTATCTCTAACCTTGCCCTTGGACCAAGGAGACTGAAAGGACGTACACCTTAACTTCTCAGTCGGGAAGCTGGAAGCTGATAATGCTGAACGTCAGTTCGGTGAGGAACTCCCTAAGCTGTCGGAGGTTCTCTTGCGCTGGGAGCTAGAGACGAAGGAAAGACTTGCAGCATCAATGTCGTTGCAAACGACATTAGAAACGATGGCAAGTGACCCCAAGATCCAGGACATGTTCATGATAGTGGCCAAAACTCATCTGGCCACAGTTACGAAGGATCGCTATAGCTTTATTAAAGCTAGGAGAGCCTGTAGAGAGTTCGTGTTTTCCTCGGCTGCGGTGAAGCACGAACCGAGGAAACTGATCTCCTCTTGTATCTGGGGTAAAGACCTATTTCCCAACGATGTGGTTAAAGAGGTAGTAGACAAGGCTGCCACAATGAATAGGAACCTTCTCAAAAAGTGGGGCTTAGATCTTAAGAGGAAGTCTTCTCAGGATGAGGGTCCCCAACCCAAGAGGAAGACAAAAAGGCCTAGGCCATCTTCCCGGCCGGCTATACCTTACCAACAGCAACAACAGCAACAACTTCCTGTGACCGCCGTGCCTCAGATAATGGCACAACCTCCAACCACGTACCAACTGGTACCTCAACAAGTGGCGACTCAGTCGCCAGTTTTTAACCCACCCTTTGAAAGGCAGACTTCTTCCTTTCGTTCGAGGGCTAGAGGAACAGCCAGAGGTTCTTCTAGACGCCCTTCAAGAGAAGGGATCCAGGGGAGGACACGGTCAAGGAGGCAAGGCCTCATGTCCACAACAGCAGAAGTGAGATGCTTCCAGTAGGAGGGAGGCTACAGCTATTTAGGGATCGCTGGACCTTCAATCCCTGGGCCCACAGCCTAATAAAGAATGGACTAGGTTGGAGTTGGAGCAGCCCTCCACCTCAATTTCCTCATTTCTCTCAACACTCAACCCCCGTTCTGGAAGAATACGTCCGAGAGCTCTTAGACAAAAGAGTGATACGGAAAGTTAAGTCCATCAAATTCCAAGGGAGGCTGTTTTGTGTTCCAAAGGACTCAAAGAAAACTCAGAGTCATTCTAGACTTGTCGCCACTCAACAAGTTCATAATGAACTATAAGTTCAGAATGCTCACACTTCAACACATAAGGACCCTACTGCCCAAGAGGGCATATACTGTCTCTATAGACTTGTCTGACGCTTATTGGCATGTTCCAATTAATCGCCACCTCTCCTCCTACCTAGGCTTCAAGTTACATAGAAAACTTTACGCCTTCAGAGCCATGCCTTTCAGGCTAAACATAGCCCCAAGGATTTTCACGAAGCTCGCGAACGCAGCCGTCCGTCAATTACGCCTAAAGGGGGTCCAAGTGGTAGCCTACTTGGACGACTGGCTGGTGTGGGCAGCATCCAGGACAGAATGAATGCAAGCTTCTAAGATAGTGATCCAGTTCCTGGAACATCTGGGATTCAAGATCAATATAAAAAAGTCTCGACTTTCTCCAGCTCAAAAATTTCAGTGGT
>NC_090732.1:73581567-73587999 GCF_036898095.1 Palaemon carinicauda
CTTCCTAGCATGTGCGGACAATTTTTCGAAAAACAATTGTTCGAAAGACAATTGTTCGAAAAACTTTTTTTCGAAACCCAATTATTCGAAAACAGTTATTCGAATGTGTTTTTGTTCGAATTCGAAATTCATGTTGTTCGAATCCATAGCATACTTTATTTAACTATCAAGGTGAATAGGATTAAAGTTAATTATTATTATTATTATTATTATTATTATTATTATTATTATTATTATTATTATTGTTGTTGTTGTTGTTGTTAAATGCTAAGCTACAACCCTAGCTGGAAAAGCAGGATGCTATAAGCCCAAGGGCTCCAACAGGGAAAATAGCCCTGTGAGGAAAGGAAATAAGGAAAAACTACTGGGGAAGTTTAAGAACAATAACAACATTAAAAAAAATCTTCAATATATAAGCTAAATAAACTTGAAAATAATAAGAGCATAATTGGGGTGAAGATAACTCCTGTTCTACTAAATTTTCAAGTTTCAATAACTCTATCATCTAGGATAAATGCCAGTGATTATAACATTTTCATTGAAAATTCTACGTCAGTATCATACTGTACTTTTCAACCAACATGCATACTTTCCTAAACAAACATTGTCCTAAATGGAAAAAAACACAATAAAACTTGACAGAGGAAAATTCTTTCTTGGAAGCAGTTGGCGATCCTTGAACTTCAGGTTCGCTAATATCCGAAGATGTATTTGAAATTATATAATGAGGGAAGTCCTGTGTACCTTTTGTGTCTTCTCTAACTTTTTCCATAAATTTTTGCACTTCTATTTCAGCTGCACCACCTGAATGATTATGTTCTTTAGGGATAGAACCATTTTTTTTATAGCACGACATTTAAAGTGATTTGAAAATTTATGACACTTTCAATATATTTTATCTTTTATTTGCTTGTCTTTAACAAATAAATGTCCGTTTACTATTAACATGGGCTTTCCTTTTTCACTCTTAACGAACTCGGGTATTATAGGGTTTAAGAAATTTCTACTAAATAGGAAAGCGTTCAAATTAACAGTGAGGATTTTAATGATGTTCATTTTCCAAAGAGGGCTTTGTTTACGGTTCAATTTTATTTTTATTTTATTCTATAAATTTATTTAAGAAAAACAGTGCAATTGAGTTGTTTCTCATTTAACTACTCATTTGATTATTAATGTTTATTTTCAAAATCAGGATTTGTTTGCATTTCATTTTTATCATAAGTCTATTTAAATAACAAAAATCCAAATTGGCTTATCTCTCATATAACAACTCATTCGTTTATAAACCACAAAAATAATAATATCTTACTTCTACTCAACAAATCGCTGTAACATATGGATTCGAACAATATTAATTTCGAAAAATTGTTCATTCGAATATCTTGTAATTCGATCAATTGTAAATTCGAACAATTACACAATCGAACAATTGTTTTCGAATAATTAGTTTTAAAAAAAAAGTTTTTCGAACAATTGTTTTTCGAATAATTGTTTTTCGAAAAATCGTCACCAAATCCCTTCCTAGTGAACGGATGCGCTCCTTGCTGTTCCCAAAAGTGGGTGTGGAAGCTGTCATACCCCAGCCTTGACCTGAGATCCCTTGCTATTCAGATTTCCGTAGATACGGACGTCTCCGACACGATGAAGGACATCCACCTAGACGAGAGGATGTCGAAGGTGTCTGAGGACACTGAGAAGGTCCTTCTAGCGGAAGGTCTCGAAGAGGAGTCCACCTTGGCTCCTGAAGAAGAAGAGGATGATGTCGAATCGGAGTCCGTTTCGTCAGTTCCGGCCCCAGAACCGTTACCCTCTACGTCTTCTGCTCCTCCACCAGATGACATGAGACAGGCAATGGCCAGTCTCATGGGAATGATGGAGAGTCTTTGTAAGCAAAACGAAGAAAGGGATGCTGAATGGCAAAGAAGAATGGACCATCTCACCGCGTCCCGTGGGTCTCAGAAGAGACTCAATGTTAAAGATCTTCCACCTTGCTCTGGAGGCATGCAGAATACATGCATATTACCAGCGGCAAGATATTCATATCAAAGAAGTTGGGGGCTATCCTTATTGAGGAAGCTGAATTCGGGCCCAGCTTTCAGTCTTACCCAGACTGCTTCGTCCGTCTGAAGACGTAGCCAACATCCAAGGAGGAGACAGAACCGAAGGAGGTCATAGTACTTGACCATGAGAAAGCTCAGGCTCTTTTATCAAGTAGCATGATGGAGAAGGGCTTCACTAACTCGAAAGTGTCAGCCCTTAGCAAGAAACATCCCACCTTTCTTGCTCCAGCTTCGCTAACCTTTCCCTTTACATCAAAGGGTTTTAAGGCAGTCATGAAGGCAATAGAGGCAGGCAAACCTTGCCCTACACTCGATGAGTGTAGACCTTTATCTTTAGCCCTGCCCACAGAAGATAAGGACTAGAAGGAAGTCCACCTTACATTTTCAATTGGAAAGTTGAAGGCAGATATTGCTGGACGTCAGTTCAGCGAAAATCTCCCTAAGCTGTCTGACTTTCTCTTGCGTAGGGAGCAAGAAAAAAAGGAAAGATTTGCCGCATCTCTATCTCTCCAGATTTGTCTAGAGGCGACGGCAAGCAATAGTAGAACCCCAGATATGAACATGGTCATGGCCAAAATGCATTTGGCTACTGTGGTCAAGGACCTGTATGGCTTTGTAGGAGCTAGACGTGCACATAGGGAGTTCGTGTTTGCTTCTGCTGCAGTAAAGCACGAACCCAGGAAGCTGATAGCTTCCAATGTCTGGGGAAAGGACTTCTTCCTGAGTGAAGTGGTCAAGGAAGTAGTAGACAAGGCTGCCACGGAGAATAGAAACCTTTTCCAGAAGTGGGGCATGTCGGCGAAGAGGAAGTCTTCCCCGGATGAGGGTCCCCAGCCTAAGAGGAAGACTAAAAGACCCAGATTGCCTTCTCGCCCTGCCAGACAGCAGCAACAACAACAACTTCCCACAGTTCCCACGACCGCTGTGCCCCAGATGATGGCTCAACCCCAAACCAACTTATCACATGGTGCCTCAGCAGCTGGTTGCCCAGTTACCAGCGTTTAACCCTGCGTTCGAGAGGCAGACAACTACCTTTCGTCCCAAGGGTAGAGGGTCTAAACGGGGCTCCTCTAGATACCCCCCAAGAGGTAAAGGGGGTAAGGGAGGACGCAGTCAAGGAGGCAAGTCCTCTGGACAATCGAAGCAATGAGATGCTTCCGGTAGGAGGAAGACTCCAACAATTTCAGGATCGTTGGACCTTCGATCCTTGGGCCCACAGCCTAATCAAGAAGGGACTCGGATGGAGCTGGAGGGAGGCTCCACCACCATTTCCTCAATTCTTCCAACACTCCACCATGGTACTGGAAGAATACACCAGAGAACTTTTGAGCAAGCGGGTGATAAGGAGGGCAAAGTCCATCAAATTCCAAGGAAGGCTGTTTTGTGTTCCCAAGAAGGACTCAGACAAACTCAAAGTCATTCTAGACTTGTCGCCACTCAACGAGTTCATAGAAAACAACAAGTTCATGATGTTAACCCTTCAAAACATAAGGACCGTGTTACCAAAAGGGGCATACACAGTCTCGATAGACCTAGCAGATGCCTACTGACATATTCCAATCAACTGCCCCCTCTCCTCCTACCTAGGATTCAGGCTACAGAAGAAGAAGTACGTCTTCAGAGCCATGCCCTTTGGACTAAACATAGCCCCAAGGATCTTTACAAAGCTTGCAGATGCAGTCGTTAAACAACTACACCTAGAAGGTGTCCAAGTAGTAGCGTACTTGGACGACTGGCTGGTGTGGGCAGCATCCAGGACGGAGTGTATGCAAGCATCCAAGAAAATGATCCAATTCCTGTAACATCTGGGATGCAAGATCAACGTCAAGAAGTCTCGGTTATCTCCAGCTTAAGAGTTTCAATGGCTTGGAATACATTGGAACTTAAAGTCACACCGTCTCTCCATTCCCACAGGGAAGAGGGGAGAGATAGCAGGATCTGTCAAGAGACTGCTGAAATCCGACAGAATCTCAAGACGCCAACACGAAAGAGTACTGGGCTCTCTCCAGATTGCATCAGTGACAGACCAAGTGCTAAGAGCACAGCTAAAAGATGTGTCAGGAGTCTGGAGAAGATACGCATCAAACGCTCGAAGAGATCTAAGAAGACCCATACCGACCCGACTACGATCCCTTCTCAAGCCATGGTCGAAGGCCAAGAACCTAAAGAGGACCGTACCCTTGCAACCACCTCTACCTTCAGTCATCATCCATACGGATGCCTCAAAGGAAGGATGGGGAGGTCACTCCCATCAACGGAAAGTCCAAGGGACTTGGTCCTCTCTATTCAAGACCTTCCACATTAACCTTTTGGAGGCCTTGGCAGTCTTTCCGACGCTAAAGAAAATGTCTCCTCGCAAATTAGTCCATATAAGACTGATTCTGGACAGCGAGGTGATAGTGATACTGAATCTGTTCAGCTCGAGATGGCCCCAAATCAACCAAGTGATGTTGTCCATCTTCCACCTGGCAGAAAAGAAGAAATGGCATTTATCAGCAGTTCACCTTCAAGGGTTCCACAATTTGACGGTGGAGACTCTATCCAGGCTCACGCCGATAGAGTCAGAATGGTCCCTAGACACAGGCTCATTCTCCTTAATGTTACGTCAAGTCTCAAAACTGCAGATCGACCTCTTCGCGACGAGCAACAACAAGAAGCTACCTCGTTATGTGGCCCCATACGAGGACCCGCTAGAGGAAGCGACGGACGCCATGTCCCTCGACTGAAACAGATGGAACCGGATCTACCAGTTCCCGCCAACCAATCTCTTAATGAAGGTCCTCAACAAGCTGAGATCCTTCCTAGGAACGGCATCTCTAATGGCTCCCAGGTGGCCAAAGAGCAACTGGTTACCTCGAGTATGGGAACTGAAGCCGAGGCTGGTCCCTCTGCCGAACCTAGTACTGTCTCAACAGGTACAGAAGTCGACTGTCTTCGCTTCATCACAGAGAACCCAAAGCCTTCATCTCATGATTTTCTCTCCTTAGCAGTAAAGAAAAGATTTGGGATCTTAAATGACAGTATAGACTTCTTAGAAGAATATAAGTCTAAGTCAACCAGAAGACAATATGAATCATCTTGGAAAAAGTGGGTTTCTTTCGTCAAAGCAAAAGGACCGAAAGAAATCTCAATGGACTTCTGTTTGTCCTTCTTTATCCACCTTTATAAACAAGGTCTGGCAGCCAATGCGATAACCACGTGTAAATCAACTCAGACTAGACCTCTGCTATATGCCTTCCAAGTAGACTTGTCAAACGAAATCTTTAACAAGATCCCTAAGGCTTGTGCTAGACTCAGGCCTGCAGCCCCTCCGAAACCTATTTCATGGTCCTTGGACAAGGTCCTACACTTTGCTTCAACGGTGAACAATGAAGATTGCTCTCTGAAAGACTTGACTCAAAAAGTTATTTTCTTATTTGCTCTAGCCTGGGGGCCAGAGTTAGTGAAATAGTGGCCCTATCCAGAGATGAAGGCCATATTCAGTTCACAGAAGTGGGAGAACTGAATCTCTTTCCTGATCCAACATTTCTCGCTAAGAACGAGGTACCCACCAAAAGATGGGGTCTCTAGAGAATCTGCCTTCTGAATGAAGATGTCTCCCTGTGTCCAGTGGAGTGTCTAAAGGTTTATCTTCGAAGAACTTCAGACTTCAGGGGAGGACAGCTCTTTAAAAGAGAAACCTCGCGGTCAAAGCTATCCCTAAAACAACTAAGGGCGAAAATCACCTATTTTATTTGTAGAACGGATCCTGACAATACACCCGCAGGTCATGATCTAAGAAAAATCGCTTCTTCACTGAACTTCTTTCAGTATATGGATTTTGAGCGTCTTCACTCATACACTGGGTGGAAGTCATCCAGAGTGTTCTACAAGTATTATGCGAAGCAATTGCAGGAACTCAAGCGATTCGTGGTGGCGGCAGGTAGTGTATTAAAACCTGTCGTCTAGTGCTGCGATGAACAGTGAATTGATTGGGACCATCAATGAAAAGGGTGAAGGTGTTGACACCTCTTAGTGCAATACTTGGAAATAAGTGTCACCAAGGTGACACAAAGGACTGTTCTATTTAGTTGAGGTGAATAGACACAGAGATAACACTTGTGCCGTGTGTACTTACACAGTGTGAATAGACATTCAATATCACAGAAATGCATATTAGAAAATTTAGCAATTTTCAGATTTACAGTGGCATTAATATCTTTTCCCTTTCAGGTGAAACAAACATTTTCTGTGCTTTGAAATGTTGGACATATTTCTTATTGCATTTATTAACATTATGTTACATGTTACTTTTTGTTGGTCATTTATTACCAATAAATTATCAATGTGTATTTGCGTCTTATTTCTTCCCACAATTGATTTTCAATGAAAA
>NC_090732.1:73598022-73606968 GCF_036898095.1 Palaemon carinicauda
CATTTAGTAGCATAGGTTTTTTTGGTGAAAAACTTAGTATGATAGGGTTTGTTGGTGACAAACATATTACCATGGATTTTGTTGGTGACAAACTTAATACTAGAGGGTTTGTTAGTGACGAACTTATTACTATAGATTTTGCTGTTGACAAACTTAGTACCATAAGGTTTGTTGGTGACAAACTTTTTACCATAGGTTTTTTTGGTGACAAACTTAGTACCCTTGGGTTGGTAATGACAAACTTAGTACCATAGGATTTGTTGATGACAAATGTAGTACCATAGGGTTTGTTGATGACAAACTTTGTACCATAGGTTTTTTGGTAACATACTTAGTACTATAAGGTTTGTTGGTGACAAACTTACTACCATAGGGTGACAAACTTAGTAACATAGATTTTCTTGGTGACAAAGTTAGTACTTTTGGGTTTGTTTGTGACAAACTTAGTACCATAGGTTTTGTTTGTGACAAACTTAGTACCTTTGTGTTTGTTAGTGACTAATTTAGTACCAAAGGTTTGGTTGGTGACGAACTTAGCACTATAAGGTTTGTTGGTGACAAACTTAGTACCATAGAGTTTGTTGGGGACAAATTTAGTATCATAATTTTTTGGTGACAAATTTAGTATCATAGGGTTTGTTGGTGACAAACTTTTGTACCATAGGGTTTGTTGGTGACAAACTTAGTACCAAAGGTTTTGTTGGTGACAAATTTAGTATCATAGGTTTTGATGGTGACAAACTTAGTACCATAGGTTTTGTTGGTGACAAACTTAGCACCATAGGGTTTGTTGGTGACAAACTTATTACCAGGGGTTTTGTTAGTGACAAACTTAGCTCCATAGGATTTGTTGGTGACAAACTTAGTACCTTAGGGTTTGTTTGTGATAATCTTAGTATTATGGGTTTTGTTCATAACAAATGTAGTACCATAGGTTTTGTTGATGACGAACTTAGTACTATAGTTTTTTGGTGACAAACTTAGTACCATGAGGTTTGTTAGTGACAAACTTAGTACCATATGCTTTGTTGATGACAAACTTCGTAAACGTAGGTTTTGTTAGTGACAAACTTAGTACCATAGTGTTTGTTGGTGACAAACTTACTACCATAGGTTTTGCTGATGATAAATCCAGTATCCTAGGGTTTGTTGGTGACAAACTTAGTATCCTAGGGTTTGTTGATGACAAACTCAGTACCATAGGCACTTTTGGTGACAAACTTAAAATCATAGGTTTGGTTGGTGACAAACTTAGTACCATAGGGTTTGTTGGTGACAAACTTATTACCATGTGTTTTGTTGGTGACAATATTAGTACCATAAGGTTTGTTGGTGACAAACTTAGTACCATGGGGTTTGTTGATGACAAGCTTAGTACCATAGGATTTGTTGGTGACAAACTTAGTACCCAAGGGTTTGTTAGTGCCAAACTTAGTACCATACGGTTCGTTGGTGACAAACTTAGCACCATAGGATTTGTTGCTGACAACCTTAGTACCATAGGGTTTGTTTGTGATCAATGTAATATAGAAAGGTGTGTTGATGACAAGCCTAGTATCAAAGGGTGTTGGTGATAAACAAGGTGTACCATAGGTTGTGTTGGGGCTAAGCCTAGTATCAGAGGGTTATTAATGATTAGCTTAGTATGACTATATTTGTGATAAACCTAGTACTATATGGTGTGTTAGTGATAAACATAGTACCATAGTTGGTGATAAAATCTAGTATAATAGGGTGTGTTGGAGATATGCCTAGTACCATAGTGGGTGTTTATGATAACATTAGTATAATTTTGTGTGTTAGTGATAAATCCAGTATCATAGGGTATTTTAGTGATAAACTTGGAACCATACATTGTGTTAGGATAAAACTGGCATTATGGTGAGTCTTGGAGATAAACCTAATACCATAGCTAGGTGAGTTGGTGGTAAGCCTAGTACCATAGAGTGTGATGGTGATAGACCTAATGCTTACATTGTGCTGACATATAATAGTCGTAGTATCCTAGTTATCATTGGTGATAATTGTAGTACTAAAGTGTCTGCTGGCAATAGATAAGATTAATGCCATAGTAATAGTCTAGTAGGAAGATAGGGTTCCCATGCACCCCCATGATACATTTTTTTAACTTGCATTTTTGCAATCCCTGGGGTGTCTGGAAACAGAATCCCCTTTGTTCCCATTCAAAAAAATGTCCCATGTGGGTCATTTAGCCGTCTATTTGTCCGCCATCTTGGATTTCTTGAGATGTAAAAGTTAGGGGTAGGGAAAATATAAAGGACCTTTTCGTAAAGAAAGAAATTAGTTACAGGTACAAACTAGGTATCATTGGAAAGGGTATGAACAGCACTATCACAAGAATCCATCACTTATTCGGTCATGACATTGATGACGTCATCAGAGGTCAAAAGGTCACGTTAAAGGGGCACTAATCAAAATTCGGGCCCATCCAATTTGTTAACCATCCTGCACCTAACTGAATAAATATTTTGGATTCTACTTTGCTTCAAAGAAAGTGTACATGAATAGGTAGTTTTTAATTAGCTAGAGTGTAACATTATTAACCCTTTCCACAAATAAAACGAAAATATTGAAAAAAAAAAAAATTCTAAATGAGATTAATGTGAAATTCCAGTTCGACACATCTTTGTTTTCTCTGCCTTTCTGTTATGGTAAAAGGCCTTATATGTTCCAATGAGTCCCGAAATACAGTCTATGTATAATTCCATTGGTATCTTCACTTGGTATTATCAGAATATGCATTACACACATATATATAGATAGAATGTCTGATAACGAGGTGCTATAACACGCAGGCCAAAAATGTATTAACTTGCAATATTATCATGACTGCCAAAAGTCTCAATGTTCATATTAATCTAATCTTCATTATCACTGAAAAGTTCTTAATTGTCACTGTCTTGGTCAGCCTGTTCTCCATCAGGGTCATCATCACACTGTTCCATCTCTTCCGTAGTATGTGAACTAAGTTTATCAAGGCAGGGGGAAGTACCAGACTGCAAGACCACACTGGCTCCAGAACACCCTCATAATTTTGTTCCCAAACTTGTTCAGGATCATATGGCTTTGGAGACCAGAAGATTGGAATATCTGCTCGCTTGTAGATAGCTAGAACTTGAACGCTGTGGATTTCCAAATCCAGATTTCAGAAGTGACAAGCTGAAGACCCGACTTCAAAGTCACGAAATTAATGAGAGCATCGCTTTCACAAAAGTTTTTCCTGGGGACAGGGGATGCATAACCTTCAACCTGGTGTACAGCAAAAGCATCTCTGTTGCGGAAGCAGTGACATATGCATATAGACTTGGTTCCAGAGACAAGTTTGAGGATGTTGCCTTGCACTTGCGCATTGCTGTTCAGAGGATGTTCCATGAGTCAACACCACTTCCTTGGCCTCCAACAGCTGATGAGCTGGATGCCAGAGCATCAGAAGAATACCTTCCAACATCACCATTAGATGATTGTAACTGGTATGCTTTGCCGTTCACAGCCATCAGTGCTGTGCCACAGTGCTCCATGCGAGATGCGAGGTCCTGTCGACTCTTCTGGTGGATGAAGTAGTCGTGGAAAAGTCTGGAAAGTGCCGACGTCTGGTCCTTTCCATAGCTCAGGTGAGATTCAACCACATTTGCTTTACCACCTTGATATATAGTTTTACCACATTCTGTAATGAAAATGTAAACCATTTTCTGTCTAATGTCTAGTGGTTTCATTTCCAGGACATCTGCCGTGCTGTGACAAACGGAGAGTGGAAATTACCTAAACACATTCTGCCTTGCAGCACCATACGACACCTGCAGATTGTTCCATACCGACAGCAGAGTGACCTTGCCTTCATGCTGCTGGTCAAATCCCAGAACCTGGATGAGCCACTAGACCTTGATGAACTGATGAGATATTCACTCACCCCTGTACCACTTAGCCTGGGTACTGCTGATGGTTTCTTCAATAAGACCAACAAAGCTGCATTTCTGCATTTCTTCACAAACGATAGTCACGAGGATATTCCTTATCCGAAGGGTGCCCTGCACATCCAAGATGGCAACATCCTTTTCCATGCCCTGACAAATATATCACCTACGTTTGGAGAAATATGTCTGCAAGTCTTAGATCAGATGGTGGCCAAGAAAGATTTTATCTTCTCAACTGATTCTTACCATGCTGATTCTATCAAGGCTCAGGAGAGATTACGCCGAGGATCTTCTCAGCGTTATCTGATACAAGGGCCAGCGACTAGAAAACCAAATGACTTCAAACTATTCCTGGCAAATGAACACTATAAAACACAGCTCTGTGAACTACTATTCAAGGTTTGGAGCAGCAATGCAGCAGCATCTCGCATGGAGCACTGTGGCACAGCACTAGTGGTTGTGAACGGCAAAGCATACCAATTACAATCATCTGAGTGGTGATGTAATTAATTGAATTCCATTAATTTAATACGGTTAACCATTTGCCTACTGTGTAAAATCAGTATATATGATAAGTTCCACATTATCATTTCAGGTTGCAGCACAAGAGGTTCACGAGCTTACGTCTAATCAGGAGGAAACAGACACAAGGATTGTGCTGTACCTGAAGTATGCAGCAAAACTGGGTTAAAAGTCAGCTGTAGTCAGGACGCCAGACACTGATATCTTTGTCATTCTCCTGTTTCATGCTAACACCATAGGTCTTACCATCTTTCTTGACATCGGAACTGGTAAACATCGTCAAATGGTCAACATAAGTCAAACGGCAGAATCCATGGGTGCTGATAAAGGTAAAAGGGTCCTTGGCCTGTACGTGTTCACCGGGGAGGACGTTACAAGTTCCTTCAAGGGAAAGGGCAACATTGGACCCCTTAAGAAGTTACAACGTTATCCAATTCATCATGAAGCTTTCAGGTATTTATCTTGTTATCTATATGTATGCAATGCCCTGACTATTACACTTTCTTATCAACTTTGTGCGGCAATTGATATAATTATACTCATCTCCTTTCAGAAAACTTGGGGATGAATGGTCGGTAGAGCCAGAAACAATTGATGATATTGAGGCATTCACATGTCTGATGTATGGCTACTCCAGACAGAAATCTATTGACACTGTACGCGGAATCATGCTAAGGAAGATGGTTGGGGAAGATGAGCAACTGACAACAAAATCTAAGATTGACCTCTCCCATTTGCCACCTTGCCGAGACAACCTTATCCCACACATTCGTTGAGTGAACCATCGCCTAGCTATCTACAAGCGAGCAGATATTCCAATCTTCTGGTCTCCAAAGCCATATGATCCTGAACAAGTTTGGGAACAAAATTATGAGGGTGTTCTGGAGCCAGTGTGGTCTTGCAGCCTGGTACTTCCCCCTGCCTTGATAGACTTAGTTCACAAGACTACAGAAGAGATGGAACAGTGTGATGATGACCCTGATGGAGAACAGGCTGACCAAGACAGTGACAATGAAGAACTTTTCATTGATAATGAAGATTAGATTAATATGAACATTGAGACTTTTGGCAGTCATGATAATATTGCAAGTTAATACATTTTTGGCCTGCGTGTTATAGCAACTCGTTATCAGACATTCTATCTATATATTTGTGTGTAATGCATATTCTGATAATACCAAGTGAAGATACCAATGGAATTATACATACTGTATTTCGGGACTCATTGGAACATATAAGGCCTTTTACCATAACAGAAAGGCAGAGAAAACAAAGATGTGTCGAACTGGAATTTCACATTAATCTCATTTAAAAAAGAATATATTTTTTTTCAATATTTTCGTTTTATTTGTGGAAAGGGTTAAAAATGTTACACTCTAGTTAATTAATTTGTTTTAGATTTAAAAACTACCTATTCATGTACACTTTCTTTGAAGCAAAGTAGAATCCAAAATATTTATTCAGTTAGGTGCAGGATGTTTAACAAATTGGATGGGCCCGAATTTTGACTAGTGCCCCTTTAACGTGACCTTTTGACCTCTGATGACGTCATCAATGTCATGACCGAATAAGTGATGGGTTCTTGTGATAGTGCTGTTTATACCCTTTCCAATGATACCTAGTTTGTACCTGTAACTAATTTATTTCTTTACGAAAAGGTCCTTTATATTTCCCCTACCCCTAACTTTTACATCACAAGAAATCCAAGATGGCGGACAAATAGACGGCTAAATGACCCACATGGGACATTTTTTTTGAATGGGAACAAAGGGGATTCTGTTTCCAGACACCCCAGGGATTGCAAAATTGCAAGTTAAAAAAATGTATCATGGGGGTGCATGGGAACCCTATCTTCCTACTAGACTATAAGGGTTGGTGATAAACGCCTAGTGTTGATGGGTGTGTCAATGGTGTAGACGCAGAAGTACCACTTCCTCTGTTGGTGGGGTTTCTCACATAAGTCAGACTTGATTTAATAAATCTTAAATCTGTCGTTTATTGACATCTGTTTTCATCCCAGATATTATGATACCATAACATAGGAAAAAGTGTGCTAAAGTAATCATAACTTACTATCAATACTCGCTGTAGGCAACTTTGAGAGTTGTATAATGCATTTACATCATATTCACTAAGCAACGCTTCAATTATATTCATATTTTGAATTTATTTTACTTAAAATGTACTTGAGAAATTGTAGGTGTTCAGAGATATGTCATCTTATGCACATAGGCCTAATGTAGAACCGTTAAGCTTTAAGTTCAAACAAACTGTCTTTTGGTGTCTTAGAAATTAAAAGATTTTGGAATTATGAATATCCCCAGAATATAATCACGTTTTTTTCAAATGGGTTTTAATTTTTGTTATAAAATTTGTGCCGTTTTTATAGAGTGGAAATCCGAGATAAAATTTATAAAGTTTTGTTTTAGTGAAAATGGTTCCATATATATATATATATATATATATATATATATATATATATATATATATATATATGTGTGTGTGTGTGTGTGTGAGTGTGTGTGCGTGTGTGTGTGTGTGTATATGGAAATTCTTTCCACGCTTTATTTTTGTCACCCCCGTTATTCCATTTTTTATTTTGTGTTTGTTGTTTTCTGGGTTTTACTCATCTCGTTTTTCTTTTGTTTCCCTTGTAATCTTCATTATTATACCCTCAAGTATTTATTGCTGCTAACATGTCCATCATTCCCCTGTAATGCTTTACCTTTCATCACCTCATTCCTCTAGATGATTTTCTCTCATTTCGTGAGCTCACAGTACATTGCTCTGACGATGCAACCGACCGTCGACAATTTTTAAAAAGAGCACTTGGTTGCGTTATGTTCCAAATGCTCTTGAAGCTTTGGATGTTTAACCACAATTGGTTTGTATTTAAGTAACTCTTTAATTTACGTAACTCATTGATCTTAGCTTATTGCTATTTACATCTCGGTACCCATTTATAAGTCTGTTTAGCTAGGATTGTTTCCCCTGTTATTGAATATCACTAAACGCCACTTAATTTTTTTGTATGTATATTAATTTTTATAAGCCAGACAGTAGGATTTCTTTATAATTACTTTCCCCTGGAGTTTCAAGAATGATCCTTGTATTTATAAAAAGCACCCTTCAGCAAACCACGTACTCATGGAAATTTGAAGAAGAAGACTCGACCGGTTTGAACCAGCGCAGCGGCGGGAGATAAAACCGTGCGAGCGGCGGCGGCTTAAAAACCAGGAAGCGTGGAAGGCGGACGTAGGCATAACCTCTTCATCTGAGACGTCGTTTTAACATAGGCGCCGGTTCAACTACCTGTAGGTCAACCATTTACTAACCAACAGTATGCCTTACTTTGTGCCATTATTTAGAAGATAAACTTACGAAGACAAAACACGTCAGTGCAGAACTGAAGATGCACCGTGTTCTTAACAGTTTACAATCAACCCTCAAGAGCGTGAGTACTAATTAACGGTGCTCAACCTTGGCCAAGGAACTGTCCCCCCCCCCCCCTTTTTTTTTTAGCCTTTATTTGACGTTGTGCACATTTAGCTAGGAAGTCCTGTTCAAACTGTCTGGTTTAATCATTCGTGGCATGTCCAATAAAATAAGTTGTGTTCCCGTTCCCCTCTATCAAGTTTGAAATTTTATTGCCCGAGAAGAATGTGTTCAAAGTAGTGAGTAGAACTTTTGGTATTATTTCAGTCACCATTTTTACTTTCATTGGTTGATTAGTCATTTGATTATTGGTTTACGATTTAATTGATTTGACCATTTTCTTGGTATTTTTCATTTTTCATATGCCATGCAGTCTTTATTCAAATTTCAATTAGGTAGTTTTGCTGTTTTTTCCTGTGTCAGTTAAGTGAAAATTCCTGTTGTACTTTATGGAAATAAACGCCATTTTTAGGTTAGAATTATCAACTGTTTTTAACTTGACCTTTACATTTTGAAATGACTAAATGAGTTATCACATGAGGAGATATGACTTAAGTGTAAGTTTATATTTACGTCAATCTAAAGCTATCGGTGTCAATCCTTTATTGTAATGTTCTAAGGTATTACCTCCCCGTGGTCCTTAGGACGTTTTGACTTTTACAGTACTGCTCCCCCTAACTCTTAGTGAAACTGTCGTTAACGTAACTGATTCAGTCCAACCACACTTGATTGGGATTTACTATTCTGCGCCCTGGAGTAGCGTCTGAACATCAAGGTGATATCGGTGCCGACAGTCCCGGTATAGAATAATCTTTGGACTTGAACGTAGGGAAAGCAAACCGTCTTCGTTGCGGTTCTCTAGTTTGTCAAGTGTGAGAGTGTTGGCGCTCTATCCTTCAGGCTCGGGTCCGGAAATCAGAAACGGGGAGGCCTCTCCCGGAATTATTTCCCACAATACACACACACACACACACACATATATATATATATATATATATATATATATATATATATATATATATATATATATAAATTATATATATGTGTGTAGGCTATG
>NC_090732.1:73614968-73624968 GCF_036898095.1 Palaemon carinicauda
TGAAATAACTGGTAGGTGCATGGCATTGGTTGCTGCATTCACGGCCTCGATGGTTTTGTTAGCCTCTTTCTTGATTTCTTCGATAGGGTTTCTGGTGAGGCGCACAAATTTTGAGGAATCAGCCAGGATGTCGTCGAGTTTCTTGTGGTATTCCTCTGTGTCAATAAGCACAAAGGCAGCAGTCTTGTCTGCCCTACGAACAGTAACACCAGCAACCTGCTTAAGTTCCTTGGCAGCTGCCTTCATATCCTGGGTGACGATACCACTGGTGTAACGACCCCTCTCAGTGAGGGCCTCAGCAAGAAGCAAGGGCTGGAGGGCATCAGTAGTCCGCAGGGTGCCACGATCTTGAAGGGCGAGGATTGAGTCAAGTAGCAGCTCGACCTCGAGGCGTTTATCAGTGGGCCTTGGTCTGGTCACGTAGTGGCAGTTGAGGCCCATCTTGAGAATTTGTTCCTGTGCAGGAGTCGGGGTATACCCCGAGATATTGATGTACTCCTGGCGTTCCTGTGGTATACGAAGTTTGCCACCGTTGAGGTTGATCAATTTCTTCAGGATGGTGCGGGTCCTCTTCTGCATGTCTCTCTTCTTAAGGATTCGGAGGGCATGGGTAATGTTGTCAGGGTAGTTCAGGCCACCCCCGATGTCCTCGTCCTCTCTCTGTTGGCTGGTAGGGTCGAATTCTGGGTTGTCATCGACATGTTCTCGGGAGTCCTCATCAGGGGCGTCCTCATCTTCGTCAGGGTCGCTGTCAGGTTCAGGAGGGGTGTCTGGATCGGTACTGTCTTCATTCTGCTCTGCTCTTCTTTCCCTGGTGTTGACCCATTCCTCCACGAGACGGGTCCGGAGGGCTGTGAGCTCGTCCTTCAGCGCCTGCTTCTGTTGGAGCTGCCTCTGGAGGAGGCTACGTCTGTAGGCACGGGTACCAGGATCATTTTGGGCCGACGGGTCGAACAGCTGGACTTCAGTATATCGTGGTAGGAGACCCTCTTTTAGGCAGGTTAAGTTAAAAGTAATGGCTGCATCGGCAGAGTTTATTTTCTTATCCAATTTTTCTATTTTCCGGATAATTCTCTTCTCTAGAGCACTGCAATCAGCCAGCAGACTTGAAAAATTCATCAGTCGGGTGAATGACAAAATCGGGAAGACTTTTCAAGTATATTCTCACAAAATACAAGTAAAACTTTTGGTACAAAATAGTAAAAAACTACGACGCGTTTCGAGGATAAGTCCTTCCTCATCATCAGGTAGAGAGTGAGGTGGTTGCTGCAGTCGGGTGGTATTTATACCCAGGATCAGGATTACAAGTGAAAGGGCTGGAATTTTCATTGGTTTTCATTGGTTGATCGGAGCTGATATGGTATGGTGCCTGATGTACGATGATCTCGGCCGGGAATACCAGTCTGTGACGTCATCGGGGGACCTGAGTTTTGATTGGCTGAGGCACGCTCTGAGCCAGCCAGGCTGCTCTCCCGCTCAGAAAAGTGTCCCACGTGGCTGAGATCATTTCCTACTTCGGCGTCAAAATTCGGGTTTCTTGATGTATCAATACGACGGCTTGATGGTAACAAAAACATCTCTTGGGTCGTATTAAGGGTGGGTTTATCTCGCTGTATCAGTAGGGCTTCTAGGATGCGTAGACGTCGACCATCTGGGGCGCTACCAATAATCTTGGTGTTACTGATAATATCAGCTCGACAAATAGGGGTGTTATGTCTTTGTAGGGCATGATTCTTTATAGCCCCTTGCTGTACGTGGCAAGAAATTCTCTTGGAAAGACGCATAGTTGTCATGCCAATATAATTTCCGGGACAACCACGGATAGGGCATTGATATGCATAGACAACATTCGTCTTCTTTAAGAAATCCTGCTCTGGGGGCGCTGGGTTATTCCTCATAATAAGGCTTTTCGTCTTGGCCGTTTGGTAATATATGATGAAGTCCAATTTCTGGGTGTTTTCAGTAGGGGATACATTATTCTTGATGATTTCTTTCATTGCCTTCTCGTCTTGCAGGTAATTCGGATGCATATGTCCTTTATAAAATAGCTTGATGTTATTGCTACTGTCGATTCTCTCGGCGGGGTCGGGTTCGTACCACTTGTCTACTGCTTTCCTGACTTCCTTTTGGACGTGCTTATTAGAGAATCCATTGTTGACAAGTACTTGGGATATTCGGTCCAGTTCCTTGTGTGTGTCGCACCAGGTGGAACAGTGCGACAGGGCCCTCCTGACATAAGCCTTGATGGTAGAACTCTTATATCGGGTGGGGCACTCACTGTCTCCATTCAAGCACATGCCTAGGTTTGTGGGTTTAGTATACACTGTGGTCCGAAATCCATTCTCCGTCGAGGTGACTAGGACATCCAGGAACGGGAGGCGATTATCTTGGCTGTGTTCGAGGGTGAAACGGAGTACACTATGGTCCTCAAACATCTTCCTCAAAGTCTCGATTTCATCACTTGATCTCGCTTTCACAAAGGTATCGTCTATGTACCTAAAGTACAAAAAGGGGCATTCTACACGGGAGAACACTCTCTCTTCTACAATTCCCATGTAAAAATTCGCGAATAGGACTCCCAGGGGTGAGCCCATCGCTACACCATCCTTCTGTAAGTAGGTATGCCCTCGATGGGTGGTAAAGGGGGCCCTCTTCGTACAGATGGCTAGGAGGGTCCGAAGGGCTGGTTCAGGGATGTTCAGAGATGGTGTAGAGTCGTCCCTATAGACCCTATCTGCGATAAGGTCTATGGTTTCGTCCACAGGCACGTTTGTGAATAAAGACTCCACATCCATCGATGCAATAACTCCATCACACGTAGAGTCCTTAATTTTATCCAGGAATTCAGTGGATGAAGCTACACAGTAACGATTTGGAATGTAGGGCGTCAGGATGGCATTCAGTCGTTTGGCAAGCTGGTAAGTCGGAGTAGGGCATTGACTTATAATGGGGCGTAGGGGGTTGCCCTGCTTGTGGGTTTTCACATTGCCATAAAGGTAGCCCGGCCAGAAATCCCCTGAAATAACTGGTAGGTGCATGGCATTGGTTGCTGCATTCACGGCCTCGATGGTTTTGTTAGCCTCTTTCTTGATTTCTTCGATAGGGTTTCTGGTGAGGCGCACAAATTTTGAGGAATCAGCCAGGATGTCGTCGAGTTTCTTGTGGTATTCCTCTGTGTCAATAAGCACAAAGGCAGCAGTCTTGTCTGCCCTACGAACAGTAACACCAGCAACCTGCTTAAGTTCCTTGGCAGCTGCCTTCATATCCTGGGTGACGATACCACTGGTGTAACGACCCCTCTCAGTGAGGGCCTCAGCAAGAAGCAAGGGCTGGAGGGCATCAGTAGTCCGCAGGGTGCCACGATCTTGAAGGGCGAGGATTGAGTCAAGTAGCAGCTCGACCTCGAGGCGTTTATCAGTGGGCCTTGGTCTGGTCACGTAGTGGCAGTTGAGGCCCATCTTGAGAATTTGTTCCTGTGCAGGAGTCGGGGTATACCCCGAGATATTGATGTACTCCTGGCGTTCCTGTGGTATACGAAGTTTGCCACCGTTGAGGTTGATCAATTTCTTCAGGATGGTGCGGGTCCTCTTCTGCATGTCTCTCTTCTTAAGGATTCGGAGGGCATGGGTAATGTTGTCAGGGTAGTTCAGGCCACCCCCGATGTCCTCGTCCTCTCTCTGTTGGCTGGTAGGGTCGAATTCTGGGTTGTCATCGACATGTTCTCGGGAGTCCTCATCAGGGGCGTCCTCATCTTCGTCAGGGTCGCTGTCAGGTTCAGGAGGGGTGTCTGGATCGGTACTGTCTTCATTCTGCTCTGCTCTTCTTTCCCTGGTGTTGACCCATTCCTCCACGAGACGGGTCCGGAGGGCTGTGAGCTCGTCCTTCAGCGCCTGCTTCTGTTGGAGCTGCCTCTGGAGGAGGCTACGTCTGTAGGCACGGGTACCAGGATCATTTTGGGCCGACGGGTCGAACAGCTGGACTTCAGTATATCGTGGTAGGAGACCCTCTTTTAGGCAGGTTAAGTTAAAAGTAATGGCTGCATCGGCAGAGTTTATTTTCTTATCCAATTTTTCTATTTTCCGGATAATTCTCTTCTCTAGAGCACTGCAATCAGCCAGCAGACTTGAAAAATTCATCAGTCGGGTGAATGACAAAATCGGGAAGACTTTTCAAGTATATTCTCACAAAATACAAGTAAAACTTTTGGTACAAAATAGTAAAAAACTACGACGCGTTTCGAGGATAAGTCCTTCCTCATCATCAGGTAGAGAGTGAGGTGGTTGCTGCAGTCGGGTGGTATTTATACCCAGGATCAGGATTACAAGTGAAAGGGCTGGAATTTTCATTGGTTTTCATTGGTTGATCGGAGCTGATATGGTATGGTGCCTGATGTACGATGATCTCGGCCGGGAATACCAGTCTGTGACGTCATCGGGGGACCTGAGTTTTGATTGGCTGAGGCACGCTCTGAGCCAGCCAGGCTGCTCTCCCGCTCAGAAAAGTGTCCCACGTGGCTGAGATCATTTCCTACTTCGGCGTCAAAATTCGGGTTTCTTGATGTATCAATACGACGGCTTGATGGTAACAAAAACATCTCTTGGGTCGTATTAAGGGTGGGTTTATCTCGCTGTATCAGTAGGGCTTCTAGGATGCGTAGACGTCGACCATCTGGGGCGCTACCAATAATCTTGGTGTTACTGATAATATCAGCTCGACAAATAGGGGTGTTATGTCTTTGTAGGGCATGATTCTTTATAGCCCCTTGCTGTACGTGGCAAGAAATTCTCTTGGAAAGACGCATAGTTGTCATGCCAATATAATTTCCGGGACAACCACGGATAGGGCATTGATATGCATAGACAACATTCGTCTTCTTTAAGAAATCCTGCTCTGGGGGCGCTGGGTTATTCCTCATAATAAGGCTTTTCGTCTTGGCCGTTTGGTAATATATGATGAAGTCCAATTTCTGGGTGTTTTCAGTAGGGGATACATTATTCTTGATGATTTCTTTCATTGCCTTCTCGTCTTGCAGGTAATTCGGATGCATATGTCCTTTATAAAATAGCTTGATGTTATTGCTACTGTCATTCACCCGACTGATGAATTTTTCAAGTCTGCTGGCTGATTGCAGTGCTCTAGAGAAGAGAATTATCCGGAAAATAGAAAAATTGGATAAGAAAATAAACTCTGCCGATGCAGCCATTACTTTTAACTTAACCTGCCTAAAAGAGGGTCTCCTACCACGATATACTGAAGTCCAGCTGTTCGACCCGTCGGCCCAAAATGATCCTGGTACCCGTGCCTACAGACGTAGCCTCCTCCAGAGGCAGCTCCAACAGAAGCAGGCGCTGAAGGACGAGCTCACAGCCCTCCGGACCCGTCTCGTGGAGGAATGGGTCAACACCAGGGAAAGAAGAGCAGAGCAGAATGAAGACAGTACCGATCCAGACACCCCTCCTGAACCTGACAGCGACCCTGACGAAGATGAGGACGCCCCTGATGAGGACTCCCGAGAACATGTCGATGACAACCCAGAATTCGACCCTACCAGCCAACAGAGAGAGGACGAGGACATCGGGGGTGGCCTGAACTACCCTGACAACATTACCCATGCCCTCCGAATCCTTAAGAAGAGAGACATGCAGAAGAGGACCCGCACCATCCTGAAGAAATTGATCAACCTCAACGGTGGCAAACTTCGTATACCACAGGAACGCCAGGAGTACATCAATATCTCGGGGTATACCCCGACTCCTGCACAGGAACAAATTCTCAAGATGGGCCTCAACTGCCACTACGTGACCAGACCAAGGCCCACTGATAAACGCCTCG
The DNA here is from genome assembly GCF_036898095.1 of Palaemon carinicauda. Classification (NCBI taxonomy): domain Eukaryota; kingdom Metazoa; phylum Arthropoda; class Malacostraca; order Decapoda; family Palaemonidae; genus Palaemon; species Palaemon carinicauda. The sequence goes on from NC_090732.1 coordinate 73,620,801, forward strand.
AGGTCGAGCTGCTACTTGACTCAATCCTCGCCCTTCAAGATCGTGGCACCCTGCGGACTACTGATGCCCTCCAGCCCTTGCTTCTTGCTGAGGCCCTCACTGAGAGGGGTCGTTACACCAGTGGTATCGTCACCCAGGATATGAAGGCAGCTGCCAAGGAACTTAAGCAGGTTGCTGGTGTTACTGTTCGTAGGGCAGACAAGACTGCTGCCTTTGTGCTTATTGACACAGAGGAATACCACAAGAAACTCGACGACATCCTGGCTGATTCCTCAAAATTTGTGCGCCTCACCAGAAACCCTATCGAAGAAATCAAGAAAGAGGCTAACAAAACCATCGAGGCCGTGAATGCAGCAACCAATGCCATGCACCTACCAGTTATTTCAGGGGATTTCTGGCCGGGCTACCTTTATGGCAATGTGAAAACCCACAAGCAGGGCAACCCCCTACGCCCCATTATAAGTCAATGCCCTACTCCGACTTACCAGCTTGCCAAACGACTGAATGCCATCCTGACGCCCTACATTCCAAATCGTTACTGTGTAGCTTCATCCACTGAATTCCTGGATAAAATTAAGGACTCTACGTGTGATGGAGTTATTGCATCGATGGATGTGGAGTCTTTATTCACAAACGTGCCTGTGGACGAAACCATAGACCTTATCGCAGATAGGGTCTATAGGGACGACTCTACACCATCTCTGAACATCCCTGAACCAGCCCTTCGGACCCTCCTAGCCATCTGTACGAAGAGGGCCCCCTTTACCACCCATCGAGGGCATACCTACTTACAGAAGGATGGTGTAGCGATGGGCTCACCCCTGGGAGTCCTATTCGCGAATTTTTACATGGGAATTGTAGAAGAGAGAGTGTTCTCCCGTGTAGAATGCCCCTTTTTGTACTTTAGGTACATAGACGATACCTTTGTGAAAGCGAGATCAAGTGATGAAATCGAGACTTTGAGGAAGATGTTTGAGGACCATAGTGTACTCCGTTTCACCCTCGAACACAGCCAAGATAATCGCCTCCCGTTCCTGGATGTCCTAGTCACCTCGACGGAGAATGGATTTCGGACCACAGTGTATACTAAACCCACAAACCTAGGCATGTGCTTGAATGGAGACAGTGAGTGCCCCACCCGATATAAGAGTTCTACCATCAAGGCTTATGTCAGGAGGGCCCTGTCGCACTGTTCCACCTGGTGCGACACACACAAGGAACTGGACCGAATATCCCAAGTACTTGTCAACAATGGATTCTCTAATAAGCACGTCCAAAAGGAAGTCAGGAAAGCAGTAGACAAGTGGTACGAACCCGACCCCGCCGAGAGAATCGACAGTAGCAATAACATCAAGCTATTTTATAAAGGACATATGCATCCGAATTACCTGCAAGACGAGAAGGCAATGAAAGAAATCATCAAGAATAATGTATCCCCTACTGAAAACACCCAGAAATTGGACTTCATCATATATTACCAAACGGCCAAGACGAAAAGCCTTATTATGAGGAATAACCCAGCGCCCCCAGAGCAGGATTTCTTAAAGAAGACGAATGTTGTCTATGCATATCAATGCCCTATCCGTGGTTGTCCCGGAAATTATATTGGCATGACAACTATGCGTCTTTCCAAGAGAATTTCTTGCCACGTACAGCAAGGGGCTATAAAGAATCATGCCCTACAAAGACATAACACCCCTATTTGTCGAGCTGATATTATCAGTAACACCAAGATTATTGGTAGCGCCCCAGATGGTCGACGTCTACGCATCCTAGAAGCCCTACTGATACAGCGAGATAAACCCACCCTTAATACGACCCAAGAGATGTTTTTGTTACCATCAAGCCGTCGTATTGATACATCAAGAAACCCGAATTTTGACGCCGAAGTAGGAAATGATCTCAGCCACGTGGGACACTTTTCTGAGCGGGAGAGCAGCCTGGCTGGCTCAGAGCGTGCCTCAGCCAATCAAAACTCAGGTCCCCCGATGACGTCACAGACTGGTATTCCCGGCCGAGATCATCGTACATCAGGCACCATACCATATCAGCTCCGATCAACCAATGAAAACCAATGAAAATTCCAGCCCTTTCACTTGTAATCCTGATCCTGGGTATAAATACCACCCGACTGCAGCAACCACCTCACTCTCTACCTGATGATGAGGAAGGACTTATCCTCGAAACGCGTCGTAGTTTTTTACTATTTTGTACCAAAAGTTTTACTTGTATTTTGTGAGAATATACTTGAAAAGTCTTCCCGATTTTGTCATTCACCCGACTGATGAATTTTTCAAGTCTGCTGGCTGATTGCAGTGCTCTAGAGAAGAGAATTATCCGGAAAATAGAAAAATTGGATAAGAAAATAAACTCTGCCGATGCAGCCATTACTTTTAACTTAACCTGCCTAAAAGAGGGTCTCCTACCACGATATACTGAAGTCCAGCTGTTCGACCCGTCGGCCCAAAATGATCCTGGTACCCGTGCCTACAGACGTAGCCTCCTCCAGAGGCAGCTCCAACAGAAGCAGGCGCTGAAGGACGAGCTCACAGCCCTCCGGACCCGTCTCGTGGAGGAATGGGTCAACACCAGGGAAAGAAGAGCAGAGCAGAATGAAGACAGTACCGATCCAGACACCCCTCCTGAACCTGACAGCGACCCTGACGAAGATGAGGACGCCCCTGATGAGGACTCCCGAGAACATGTCGATGACAACCCAGAATTCGACCCTACCAGCCAACAGAGAGAGGACGAGGACATCGGGGGTGGCCTGAACTACCCTGACAACATTACCCATGCCCTCCGAATCCTTAAGAAGAGAGACATGCAGAAGAGGACCCGCACCATCCTGAAGAAATTGATCAACCTCAACGGTGGCAAACTTCGTATACCACAGGAACGCCAGGAGTACATCAATATCTCGGGGTATACCCCGACTCCTGCACAGGAACAAATTCTCAAGATGGGCCTCAACTGCCACTACGTGACCAGACCAAGGCCCACTGATAAACGCCTCGAGGTCGAGCTGCTACTTGACTCAATCCTCGCCCTTCAAGATCGTGGCACCCTGCGGACTACTGATGCCCTCCAGCCCTTGCTTCTTGCTGAGGCCCTCACTGAGAGGGGTCGTTACACCAGTGGTATCGTCACCCAGGATATGAAGGCAGCTGCCAAGGAACTTAAGCAGGTTGCTGGTGTTACTGTTCGTAGGGCAGACAAGACTGCTGCCTTTGTGCTTATTGACACAGAGGAATACCACAAGAAACTCGACGACATCCTGGCTGATTCCTCAAAATTTGTGCGCCTCACCAGAAACCCTATCGAAGAAATCAAGAAAGAGGCTAACAAAACCATCGAGGCCGTGAATGCAGCAACCAATGCCATGCACCTACCAGTTATTTCAGGGGATTTCTGGCCGGGCTACCTTTATGGCAATGTGAAAACCCACAAGCAGGGCAACCCCCTACGCCCCATTATAAGTCAATGCCCTACTCCGACTTACCAGCTTGCCAAACGACTGAATGCCATCCTGACGCCCTACATTCCAAATCGTTACTGTGTAGCTTCATCCACTGAATTCCTGGATAAAATTAAGGACTCTACGTGTGATGGAGTTATTGCATCGATGGATGTGGAGTCTTTATTCACAAACGTGCCTGTGGACGAAACCATAGACCTTATCGCAGATAGGGTCTATAGGGACGACTCTACACCATCTCTGAACATCCCTGAACCAGCCCTTCGGACCCTCCTAGCCATCTGTACGAAGAGGGCCCCCTTTACCACCCATCGAGGGCATACCTACTTACAGAAGGATGGTGTAGCGATGGGCTCACCCCTGGGAGTCCTATTCGCGAATTTTTACATGGGAATTGTAGAAGAGAGAGTGTTCTCCCGTGTAGAATGCCCCTTTTTGTACTTTAGGTACATAGACGATACCTTTGTGAAAGCGAGATCAAGTGATGAAATCGAGACTTTGAGGAAGATGTTTGAGGACCATAGTGTACTCCGTTTCACCCTCGAACACAGCCAAGATAATCGCCTCCCGTTCCTGGATGTCCTAGTCACCTCGACGGAGAATGGATTTCGGACCACAGTGTATACTAAACCCACAAACCTAGGCATGTGCTTGAATGGAGACAGTGAGTGCCCCACCCGATATAAGAGT
>NC_090732.1:73638676-73641176 GCF_036898095.1 Palaemon carinicauda
TCATACATCTGACAACAATGAGATACTTAACACTTCTTCACCAAGGGGTTAATTTACTGCACTGCAATTTGTTCAGTGTACTTTCCGCTTGGTAAGGGTAGAAGAGACTCTTTAGCTATGGTAAGCAGCTCTTCTAGGAGAAGGACACTCCAAAATTAAACCATTGTCCTCTAGTCTTGGGTAGTGCCATAGCCTCTGTACCATGGTCTTCCACTGTCTTGGGTTAGAGTTCTCTTGCTTGAGGGTACACTCGGGCACACTATTCTATCTTCTTTTTTTTTTCTTCCTCTTGTTTTTTTTGAAATGGTGTGTTGGGCAGGCTTAATAGAAGGGCCATGGATGCCTGGTGGTTTATCAAGAGGTTGTCTTTTCCTTTTTCTGATTTTTTCTTCTCAAAACCATCCTTACTGTCCTCCCTTCAGTACAAGTGGCTATCCTGGAGGGTATTTAGCCTTGCATGGTGTATCGGCTCCTCCATGTTGACCAGTTTTTCCGACTTTTTACTATTGTCTATGGATATCATCAATCACTTTTATTATTATTCTGTACATATTGTTTTTGTTTTAATTCTTGTTAATCTAGTTTTTAAGTATGATGTCTCTTTTTTATTTCTATTAATTCTTATGCTGTCTGGAGACATTGAGCAAAATCCGGGACCAGTTCGTCCTAGATTTCGTCAATGTCGTCTTCTGTATTGCAATATTCGTGGTCTTCATGCAAATATCCGAGACCTTACAGTTGCGTCCAGACAGTATGATATTCTTTTGTGCTCAGAAACTTTGGTTTCTAATATGAGGCACTCATCTGAGCTCCTTATAACTGGTTTTAAGAAGCCAATAATGCTGAAACGTGATTCCATTCCTAGGGCCAGGGGAATGGCGGTGTATATTAGGACCGAGTTCCCTGCTTCTCATAAGTCCTGCTATCAATGTGGATGTCATGAGATTCAGGTAATAAAAGTTTGTGGTAGGCATAACAACTTTTATTTGTGTTCAATCTACCGGAATCCAGACATGGATGATTCTATCTTTGATTGTCTTCTTACCATTATGGCTAAGATACAAGAAGATGATAGAAAGGCTTCGTTTGTCTTTGTTGGTGATTTTAATGCTCACCATAGGGAGTGGTTGAGTTCTATCTCTCCTACCGATCGCCATGGCTTAAGAGCTTTAGACTTTGCCTCAGAATCAGGCTGTGAGCAAATCATAAATGAAGCTACTCACAGGTCTGGTAATTGCTTGGACCTCGTATACACTGACTCCCCTGGCGTTATAACTAGTAAGGTTGGTTCTCCAGTCGGGACTTCTGATCATGCCTTGATTTCATTATTAGTGAAGACTGAGCAGCCTGTCCCTGATATATCATATTCTTGTAAAATTTATATGAAATCCCAAGCAGACTGGAATGGGATTTTGCATGATCTTTTGTGCTTGAATTGGTCACAATTATATAATAGTGTAGATCCTGTTGTCCCTTTGAATGAGAATCTAGTCAACATAATTGATAGGCGTATCCCTTCTCGTGTGCTAAGGTACCGAATGAAGGACAAACTGTGGTTCAATGATGATTGTAGACGTGCTTATTTGGAGAAGCAGGAGGCCTATCACCTTTGGAAGGGTAACAGATCAGATTTGACCTGGAACAACTATACTCAGCTTCGAGCTTTTGCTCAGAGAGTTTATGCCTCAACTGAAAAGGAGTACAATTTAATCATAAAAGAAACCCTCTCTGGTACAACTCAGGAACATAAATGGTGGTCTACCCTTAAATCTGCACTCTTTGGTGTAGATGCAACAGTTCCTCCTTTACTTAAACCAGATGGCTCAGTCACTCACTGTCCAAAGGAAAAGGCAACCCTTTTGGCTGATGTTTTTGACAGTAAACAGAGTAATGAAAAACTTGAACTTCCTCATTCCTGTTTTCCTGAGGCTAAACTAACTAGTTTAGCTTTTCGATCTCGTGAGATTAAAGCGCTGTTGATGGACCTTGATGCTTATGGAGGTGTAGACCCTAATGGTATTTTTCCTTTGTTTTTTATAAAGACAGCAGATTTCTTAGCTCCAAAGTTATCTGTTATTTTACGCAAGTTAGCAAGAAGAGGAGCTTTTAGCACTTGTTGGAGAATTGGTAATGTTACTCCTCTATGTAAATGTGTTTGTGGTAGCTCAAGTCCCACTGATTACCGCCCAATTTCCATAACTCCCATATTATCTAAAGTTTTTGAACGTCTTCTGGCAAAACGTCTTAATAGGTTTGCTGAAGGTAATCATCTATTCCCTAGTTTGCAATTTGGTTTTCGGAAAGGCCTTGGAGCATGTGATGCCCTTCTTACAATCTCCAATGCAGTACAGAAATCCCTTGATTGTGGTCGGGAAGTTCGTATGATTGGCCTTGATTTTAGTGCTGCCTTTGACCGTGTTAATCATGAGGCCCTTGTTTTCAAACTGAAACAGTTGGGAGTGGGTGGGTCGTTTCTTAGCATTATTATTGATTTTTTAAG
>NC_090732.1:73685398-73690398 GCF_036898095.1 Palaemon carinicauda
CCATATTACGACCGAGCAAATTTATATTAGGTTTACCGTTCATTTCAGGATGGTGTTCGGTTTCGATGTATCGGCCCTTTTATTTCCTTCCTGATACTAATGTAAACCTCAGTTGCTCAATTGTAAGGTAATTTTAAGTGGGTTATTATTCCGATGGGTATATTCTTCTATATAAATGACCATGACTTTTAGATACTAATCTTCTTGAATATTTCTTTACAGACAGCGAGCGAAGCAGAACGAAGGAAACGCCCTACGATTTACGTGAATTGCCTTGTTCTCCAACCAACTGTTTGTAACTCCGTTACTACGTTATCTTAAAGGCTTATTTATGTAATAAATATCATATTTAATTACATTTTTCCTTCCAACCTTTATTTACAAATCACAGATTTTTATGGTGTTCTGCTTATGGCGCCCAACGTGGGGCAACACAATGAAAGGTGCTTAATGATGGTGCAGATGATCCAGTAGAGAATTGACCACGACCGGGGCTCCCAGTAGTCTCATATTTCTATTTGCAGGACTTGACATTTTCCTTTCCAGGATATTAACATTTCATTTAAATAAATATATTTTTCCTTTTCAGAAAGTTAACATTTTATTATTTTGCATTTGTTATACGTTAGTTATAATGGCTAACTTACAGGTACTGATTGGACAACGAAAAGTCATTCGGAGAAAAGTCACCGAACAATTCAATAGGTCTGACACCTATTCTGCCCTTACACAAGAAGAAAAGTTAGCTATTAAAGGTCTTCTTGTTAATTATAGAAACAAGCTGTCAGAGCTAGATGATCATATCCTCTTGAAGAAATTTCCTGACGTATCTGATGAAGCAGAGTTAGAGCCAGAATTAACAAGTTGCCAGGATTATTTAGATAAAATTGAGTATTGTTTACCATTACTTGAGATTTCCAGGGGTAATAATGGTTCTAATATTCCCGACGTGGCCCGCAGTTTACTGAAACAGCCAACAGCTCCTCTTCCCAAGTTTACAAGCAAAGAAGGAGAAGATTTCTTGAAATTTATAGCAGAATTTGAGGCTACAACTAATGCATTTCAGTATCCAGACAGAGATTTACTTTTATTGCTGAAGCAACAGATAGACGGTCGAGCAAAGACTTTATTAAGTTCTCTGGAAGCTGATAAACAGCGTTATGTAGATGCCAAAGAATTATTGATTTCCGCCTTTGCTTCTAAGGAGGTTTGTAAAAACAATGCAATTAGGAAAATTACGGAGTTGAGTTTAAGAGAGGGAGATGATCCCTTCACATTTATTTCCATCCTCCGATCAGTATGTGAAGCAGTCAAGACTTTTAACATTGGAGCGGATGAATTTGTCAGATATTTTGCTTGGCACGGCTTAAATGGTCGTTTTCAGCGTCAGCTTATTAATATTACAGGAAAGACTCATCCTTCCTTAAATGACATTATTTCACATTTCTTTGCAGCTTGCGAAAGGTACGAAAGTGACGGGAAAGGTGTTGAAAGCTTGAAATGTAAAGCTTCACGTGTCAAAACATTAACACTCCCTCTTCCTAAAGAGAGTACTACCAGCATGGCTGCGGAAGCAGTAACATATGATAAAGACAGGTCTTCGCCTCAGTGTTCCTTGTGTTCTGCGGTTGGAAATACTGATAAATTTCACTTTATCCATAAGTGCCCTAATTTTCTTTCTCCTACAGATAAAGTGCATATTTTAAAATCTAGAAATGGATGTGTAAAATGCGGCCAGTTTAATCATGTTTCCGGTAAGTGTCGTTTTAAATTCAAAAGACGCTGTTCAAATTGCAACAGCTGGCATATGACTTACCTATGTGATAGGAGTCAGTCACCAGACAGAGACTCTAACAATATTAATAACTGCAAATCCAAGGTGGAAACTTCTCCTCAAATAAGCAGCGGTGTTGCCGTACTTCCTACTTGTCAAGGTGATTCCATTTTACCCACCTTTTCATTTAAAGTTGGGGGTACTGTTTACAGAGGACTGAAGGACAGTGGTTCGCAGAGCACGTTTGTCACTAAGAAATTGGCGGAGGAGAATAATCTTAAAATCATTAACTCTAAAGTAAAGCTAACAGTTAACGGGTTTAATGGTAACAAAGAGTATTTTACTGAAATTGTTGAAGTTCCTGTTACGATCGGAGATAAATCCTTTATAATTTATTGCTTGGTTGTACCAAACATTAATGTAGCATTGAAATTACCTCTGCTTGGTAGATTAGTTGATAAATTTCAGGCACAAGGTGTTAAACTAGCTGATCAATTCCTTAATAAATTTTCTCATGACATTGATAATGTTCAGCTCATTTTAGGTACAGACTTCGCTTATTGTATTGCAGGTACAGATACAGTTTTTGGAGGAATAAATTCATCGATGTATACAGAGTGTCATGCAGGTATTTTGCTATCTGGTAGCATTGATTTAATGATTAAGAATATTGATAATTTAGCTGATACGAGAGTGCAAACCTCGGCTGTTAATAACCCATTTGAGTGTATTTCTGCTATTCATATCCAGAGTAATTCCTTTTTGCTGAACTCTAAAGTTGATATTTTTGCCGATGATGACGTTAATACTAACTTTGAGGTAAACTGTTCATTTTCTGTAATAAATGAAAGAGGTATGCTTATGGAGAAACCACTGCAACAGGCCACTGATCAACTTCTAGAGTCAGAATGTAATTATTACTTAAATTACGATCAGAATTTCTACAATGATGAAAGTATTGAACTTAACCACCAGTTGCAAAATTCTTGCTTTTTTTCAGGACCACATTTAAGTATAAATGAAGTTCCAGAATTGTCAACTACCATACCAGCATTTGAGATGCCCACTGAGGTTCAAGCAACTCCTTCCACAGCTCAGGTTATTGAAGTTGCTAACAATCTTATTGATATTAATAATTATTCCAATTTCAGGAAACCTGTATTGATTTTTCGCAGAATTTTCTTAGTGGTGCACAAGTGGAAGCTGAAAGCGAAAATTGCTTGCTCACCAGTCGCTAATTACTTTGCCCAGGCTATAAATTACTTGTTAAACAATGAACAAAGGAAGCATTATCCTGAGGTATATTCTTACCTACAGCATGGTCTTAATTCCAGAAAAGACATTCCTCCTATTATAACGCAACTTAATGTATTTTTAGATTCACAGGGTCTTCTGAGAGTTAAGAGTAAATTCAAAAAATGGAATTATGGCTTAAGAGGAAATTACCCTTTATTATTGCACCCAGACAGTCATTTGACCAAACTAATTATTTGGGATGCACACCTCAAATTATTACATTCAGGATGTTATTCTGTATTAACAGAGCTCAGAAAGCATTATTACATCCCTAAACATTTCTCAGTGGTGAAAAAGGCTCTTAAACAGTGTGTTCATTGTCGTAGGTTTAATAATCGCTATATAAGGTTAAATCAGAACTTTTACAGAGACTTCAGAGCAGATCCTCCTACGGTTCCTTTTTCTAACATATTTATGGATTATCTAGGACCCTTCAATACGAAGGATGGAAAAGAGACCCGTAAGGTTTGGTTACTATGTATCACCTGTACTTGGTCTAGGGCAGTTAACCTCAAAATTTGCAGGAGTTTGAATGTTGCAGAATTTTTAAGAGCATTTCAGCTACACTGCTTTGAGTACGGGATTCCTCAACTTTGTATTAGTGATCTTGGGACTCAGTTGGTGGCAGGAGGTAATACCATAACTTCCTTCATTAGTGACCCTCAGACGCAATTATATTTTGAGGAAAATAATGTAAAACCCCTCTCCTTTCAGCAATATTTCAAAGGCTGCAGTGAATTGGGATCATTAGTAGAAGTCTGTGTAAAAATGGTCAAAAGATTAATGTTTGGAGCAATTAAGAATTTTGTATTGACGTATGTAGACTTTGAATTTCTTGTCTGTAATATTGTGCATCTCATTAATCGACGACCTATAGCCTTCAAAGAAGCTGTTCGTGCTGAGACTGACAATGTGCCCGAACCAATAACGCCGGAACAGCTCGTGCGAGGCTATGAATTGACTTCTCTAAACCTTATCCCTAATCTTCAACCTCTTTCAGTTGAAGATCCAGAATTTGACCCTGATAATCAAGCTATTTCTCAGAATTACGTAAAGTTGTGTAAAATTAGGCAGACTTTAATAGAGACCTATCATAATGAATTTCTAGGTACTCTGATTCAGCAAGCAGTTGACAGAAAGGGGCGGTATCGACCCGTTACTCATAAATTACTGAAGGTTGGCGATGTTGTATTAATTAAGGAGGAACATACCAAAAGGAATAATTATCCTCTAGGCATAATTTTGGAAGTTTTTAAGAATGATTTGGGTGAAGTTACCCATGCTGTTATTAAGAAGGGAAAAACAGGCCAGACATCAAGGTTGCATGTAAATAATATTATTCCAATACTAGAAAACACAGGAAGTACCAATTCAGCTACTCCTGATGTTTGTAATTCTGTTACTTCGTCCTTAAGGCCCAAAAGAAAGGCTGCTATATTAAGCCAAGAAAGGACAAGACAGATGCTTTAATCTTTATTCTGTATTTGTATTTTCTTGTATTTAATTTAATTATTTTTACATTTCTTAAATGTATTTTTTCTTACAATTGTCCTTGTTACATATGTTTCAGGATGGAATTTTTTCATTTCTGAAAAAATCCCATCTTCGCCCCTGGACTGTACAAGACATTTCATATTTTCACATGGCGACAGGAAAGACTAGTAATTATTAAGAATTTGGTATTTCAATTGCCCTACTCTTGGTACCATCAAACTGTCTTTCCTGCCGTCCAGTCTTTAAAGATGGATAGTTTGCTAACTCCTCCTCCTTCCATATGCTTTACTCGAGCGAAAACGCCGACGAGGAGGCAGGCAGCCCGGCCGTCCGACAGTGTCAGAAAGAGAGACACAGAGAAGAGAGCTTAGACCTCACTCACCTGGGAAGGTTCCTGCAATTTTGACTCTTCCGACATGCCTGTTTTAGGCTAAAG
>NC_090732.1:73716469-73721469 GCF_036898095.1 Palaemon carinicauda
TGTTTTACAGGTTTGAATCTGTCTTTTGCATTTACAGCTTGATTTGTCAAGTTACCCAAAAATTCTTCATGATAAATGTTAATCAAATGACTTCTGACTTTACGCAGTTTTGTGTAGTTTTCTTTAACTTTATCACAAGGAGAAACTAGATAGTCCTCATCCAATTCTAGATCTGGATGTCTTTGCAGCTCAGGAATTAAGTTAACCGAAACAAGGTCATAACCCCTAATTAGACACTCTGGTGTTATGGGATCAGGAAGTGATTTGTTTATATCTGTATCTCTTAATGCCTCTTTAAAAGCTATTGGCCTTCTATTCAATAAATGGACAGTCTGACATATTAAAAACTCAAAATCCCTTATATCTAAAACATTATTTCTCATGGCTCCAAATAAGCATCTCTTAGTAAGTTTCACACAACTTTCAACCATTGAACCAAGAGCAGAGTTCCCTTTGAAAAACTGTTCAAACTGAAGGTTCTTTATGCCATTCTCTTCTAGATAGAGTTTAACTTCTGGGTCTTTTAAATAATCTAGAATTACGTTGCCTCCTGCTACTAACTGAGATCCCTGATCGGAAATACACAAATTTGGTAGTCCAAACTCAAATGTATGAAGCTGGAAGGCTCTAAGATACTCTTTAACACTCAAGTCCATGCACACCTTCAGATTTATAGCTCTACTCCAAGTACATGTGAAACATATTATCCATGCTTTTACCTTTTTCCCACTGGAACGTACAAAGAAGGGTCCCATGTAATCTACAAAAATATAGCGGAAAGGAATCTCTGGGGGATTAATCCTAAAATCTCTATAACAGTGTTGATTAAGATTAACTGTCCTCTCATTGAACCTACGGCATATGACACATGTGCGAATTATCCTTTTAACTACTGAAAAAAATCTAGGTATCCAAAATATCTTACGTACTTCAGCCAGTAGCCTATAGCATCCAGCATGTAAAAAACGTTCATGATAATCTAATACAATATATTTAGTTAGTAAACTATCCTTAGAAATTAGCAATGGAAATCGCATCCTTCGGTCATCTTTCAGTTTCTGCATTTTGCTACGTACCCTTAACAGGCCTTCCTGATCCACATAAACATTGAGCTGTCCAACTAACTTGGGGATATCTTTGAGCAACAGGTTTCTTGATTCAAAATATTCAAAAATTTCAGGGAAGTGCTTCTGCTGATCTCTTCTTATTACCATCTTTGTAGCCTCTGCAAAGAAGTTATGATTAATATCAAAACAGCTAATATGTCCAAACTTAACAGGATCCTTTAGTTTTAGTTTCATTTTCAAGTTATTAACAAAGATAAGTACTCTACGGAAAACAGAAACAACTTTATGGTAGCTAGAACATCTTGATAAAGCATCGGTATGCTCCTCAATCTTTGTAGTTATAGTACCATGATAAGACTGGACAACACCAACAGGAGAATCTTGCTTTACCGGAAGGGCAGGTATTACAAAATCCAAGATAGATTCCCTGTTCAGCTGACCTTCTGTCTCATTAAGCAGAAATTTGGGACCTGAAAAGTAGTTAGTTTTTTTAAGCTGCTTAAAAGATAAGCTGCGAGTGATACAATCGGCTGGATTTTCACAACCTGACACAAAAGAAAAATGAATCGGGTGTTTATTACACAGTTCATTTATTGTGTGTAACCTATTTTGAACAAATACTGAACACTTCTGCATTTTATCAAGCTTGGCAGAAAACCCATGTACCCAGGAAAGGGCAACGAAGCTATCCGAGTACACTATCAACTCTCTTATTTTGATTGGCATCATACAAGAAATTCCGGATAACTCCTCATACAGACATGTAATTTCTTCTACGGCCAAAGTTATTCCTTGCAGTTCCAGAGATGGCATGCTTTTAGATTCCATTTGCTTGTTTACTATCCTATTTTTTGCAAAGACAAAACTGACCTTTCCTGTGGGAATATTTTGTATGTAAATGACTACACCAAACATCTGCTTACTACTGTCTGAAAATGCCAATAGCCGGTAAGTATCTTCTCTACTCCCAAAGACTCTTGGTATCTCTGCAACAGAAGCAGCATTTGCTTGTTTGGCAATATTCCGCCATTGCCTCCTAACATCGGCATCTAATTCCTTGTCCCAGCCCAGATCTTTGTTGCACTGTAACTGATGCAAAAATAGCCTTGAACGATTAAGAATAGGACCATTAAAGTTAAAGAGATCATACTGGGAGGCAATAGACTGCAATACTTCCCGTTTTGTTCGAGCTTGTATGTTAAGACTAATAGGTTTAGTCGATAAACTGTCTTGCTTCCTATCCCATGACAACCCAAGTAATTTTACCTTTTCATTGGTTTCTGTACTAATCTCATTATCTATGTGGTCTTGCAATGCAAAATCATTACTGATGTACTGCTGCAGGTAAAACTTGTAAGGCTCAAAAATGCTTTCTAGTTGTTGGTATGCCCAGAGAAGTTCTTCAGAACTATCATAGGCAACTGCACAGTTATCCATGTAACATAGTTGATATATCATCCTCTTCAATTGTAAAAGTTTACTATCATCACAGTCTACATCTAAAATTAATATCTTATATAGAGCAAGTAACAGTAATGCAGGGCTGCATCTTAAGCCAAAACTTAATCTTAAATTTCTGTATCCCACAACGGTAAAGTCTTCCTTCTCTACATTTCTAAACCATAGGCATAATAGCCTATTGCTATCTGTGTCATTCAAGGCAAGATTATTGAACGCTTTACACAAATCAAAACATAATAACTTCTGTCCAAATCTCAAATGTAATATAGCAGAGGAAAGTTTCTGGTTTAGATTTGGTCCTGAATATATAGCCTGATTGTGACTAATGGAAGGTTTACTAGAATCTTGCTGACAAAGATTAGACAAATACACTATCCTGCACTTTGTGGTTTCGCGATCCATTTTAAAGATGCCCATGTGAGGCAAAAAGCTATGGTTAGGGTGCTCTCTGATAAATTCGGGAAGGTTATTAATGCGCTCTATGATCCCCATACTTTCCTGTTCTTTAAAAACTTTATCCATTATCAATAGCTTATCCCTGTTATTTTGCAATTTTTTCAAGTTAGACTTTAAAATTGAAACTGCCAATCCCTGATTGGAACCTAATAAATGGGCCACCTGAGGATTCCAAAATAAAGGAACAACAATTCTACCTTCTTTATCTCTCTTCATATTTTCAAGGGAAAACTTAACCAACTTCTTATTTATTTCAGAACTCCCAGAATCAGAATCATTAGGGTCAGACTTTACAAATCTATGGCAACTTTCTTCTAAAATTTGGTTAGCTGCCTTGATAAGCTGAGATTCAATTATATCCCCCTTATCATCAAATACATTAATGTTAACGGGATCCACAGTATCTTTAAAAGCACAATCCGAAACAAGGCAAGTATTACCATTCCCGAAAATGCTACCAACTAAATTGTGATCTGAAAGTTGAACCAATCCTTGAAAGCAACTTCCAACATAAGGTAAAAATGTTAAATCCTTCAATATTTGTTCCACATTACCATGTAACAATACTCCAGCAGGAGTTTCAGAATATAGAGATTCTAAGTTTGATCCAAACAAGTGTTCCTGCTGAGGAAGACAGTATGCTGAGCGAGTGCCAAGAATTAACTGAATACTCTGGATACCACAAGAATCATTTGACAAGCTTTCATCTGCCAACAAATAACCTCTTTCTTTGAAACCACTTACTACCTTACCTAATTTAGGAAGTTTTAACTTTACATTAATAGAAGGTATACACAGTGCTTCAATTTTTTTAAGTCTATCCCCTATCTGTAAACTTACTTCAATCAGCTTAGTAGTATAATTCTGAGTAGTGTTAATACCATTTACTGTTAGAGAAATATTATCCCTTAATGTGGGTAAATTATAACTGCCCGCAATATCGGTCAAAATGAAGTTACACTGACAGCCACTGTCTTTTAAACATCTTAACTTTAAACCATTATTCAAGGTAGCAGTAAAAGTGGGAAGAACAGTCTGCATGTCAGAATCACTCTGGAAAGCTTCCACAATGTTAACCATTGAGCCAGATATCTCCTTATTTTCCTTAGACTTGGATTTTGCTTTATCTTTACCCTTATCTGTACAAGATTGGCTATCTGGTTTATTTCCATCTTTATTTGTGACTTGCTTGCCATCAACAGACCGAATACACAGGAAACTGAAATGCCACTCCGAGCAATACTTACATTTATTATTGAACCTATACCTACAAAATTTACTCAGATGATTTAGGTTAGAACATTTTAGGCATCCTTTCAATTTTCTTATTTTATCTATCTTGGCTTCTGCAGAGTCAAATTTGGCACACTTGTGGATAGGGTGATCAGCTGGTTTACCATCTACTTTAGTGCATATACTACAAGGCTTAAAGGTCTTATTTATTTCATACTTTACATCTACAGCTAAGCTGGTAGCTCCATGGTCACTAGCATTTGATGTTTTGGGGAAAAATTGTTTAGGGACTTCTTTAGTTTTCTTAGACTGGCTACAATAACGCTCACTAGCTTCAAAAAACTTGTCTACAATTTCATTTAACGTTGGCTTGGAGCTGTTAGTAATTTGAATCAAATGATTCTTAAATGCATCATTCAATCCTTCCCATATAAAAAACTGAAGTATACAGTCCACAGTAATTTTCAATTTGCGTATTCTTTCCATAATTAACCTAACCTTAGAGATAAATTCATATGGATCAGTGTTGTTAGAAAGTTTCAAATGGGATAACTGCCTCAAAACATTAAATTTCTGTGTGTCATCCGAAGCTAGAGCTTTCAGTAGTAATTGCTTTGCATGTGAATATCCCTGCTTATCTGCTTCCAGGGACTCTACTAAAACTAAGGCCCTGCCTGAGATCTGCTGCTTTAATAACAAGAGTTTATCGTATTCAGGGTATTCAAATTTACTTAAAGTGTCTTCAAATTCTTCAAAAAATCTAGCAAGGTCCTCGTCATCAGA
>NC_090732.1:73733565-73746065 GCF_036898095.1 Palaemon carinicauda
TTGTCTATGCATATCAATGCCCTATCCGTGGTTGTCCCGGAAATTATATTGGCATGACAACTATGCGTCTTTCCAAGAGAATTTCTTGCTACGTACAGCAAGGGGCTATAAAGAATCATGCCCTACAAAGACATAACACCCCTATTCGTCGAGCTGATATCGTCAGTAACACCAAGATTATCGGTAGCGCCCCAGATAGTCGACGTCTACGCATCCTAGAAGCTCTACTGATACAGCGAGATAAACCCACCCTTAATACGACCCAAGAGATGTTTTTGTTACCGTCAAGCCGTCGTATTGATACATCAAGAAACCCCCATCAAGGAGGACCTAATGAAGACACTACCAACCACGAAAATACCCCGAATTTTGACGCCGAAGTAGGACATGATCTCAGCCACGTGGGACACTTTTCTGAGCGGGAGAGCAGCCTGGCTGGCTCAGAGCGCACCTCAGCCAATCAAAACTCAGGTCCCCCGATGACGTCACAGACTGGTATTCCCGGCCGAGATCATCGTACACCAGACACCATATCATATCAGCTCCGATCAACCAATGAAAACCGATGAAAATTCCAGCCCTTTCACTTTTAATCCTGATCCTGGGTATAAATACCACCCGACTGCAGCATCCAACTCACTCTCTACCAGAAGATGAGGAAGGACTTATCCTCGAAACGCGTCGTAGTTTTTACTATTCTGTACCAAAGTTTTACTTGTATTTTGTGAGAATATACTTGAAAAGTCTTCCCGATTTTGTCATTCACCCGACTGATGAATTTTTCAAGTCTGCTGGCTGATTGTAGCGCTCTAGAGAAGAGAATTATCCGGAAAATAGAAAAATTGGATAAGAAAATAAACTCTGCCGATGCAGCCATTACTTTTAACTCAACCTGCCTAAAAGAAGGTCTCCTACCACGATATACCGAAGTCCAGCTGTTCGACCCGTCGGCCCAAAATGATCCTGGTACCCGTGCCTACAGACGTAGCCTCCTCCAGAGGCAGCTCCAACAGAAGCAGGCGCTGAAGGATGAGCTCACAGCCCTCCGGACCCGTCTCGTGGAGGAATGGGTCAACATCAGGGAAAGAAGAGCAGAGCAGAATGAAGACAGTACCGATCCAGACACCCCTCCTGAACCTGACAGCGACCCTGACGAAGATGAGGACGCCCCTGATGAGGACTCCCGAGAACCTGTCGATGACAACCCAGAATTCGACCCTACCAGCCAACAGAGAGAGGACGAGGACATCGGGGGTGGCCTGAACTACCCTGACAACATTACCCATGCCCTCCGAATCCTTAAGAAGAGAGACATGCAGAAGAGGACCCGCACCATCCTGAAGAAATTTATCAACCTCAACGGTGGCAAACTTCGCATACCACAGGAACGCCAGGAGTACATCAATATCTCGGGGTATACCCCGACTCCTGCACAGGAACAAATCCTCAAGATGGGCCTCAACTGCCACTACGTGACCAGGCCAAGGCCCACTGATAAACGCCTCGAGGTCGAGCTGCTACTTGACTCAATCCTCGCCCTTCAAGATCGTGGCACCCTGCGGACTACTGATGCCCTCCAGCCCTTGCTTCTTGCTGAGGCCCTCACTGAGAGGGGTCGTTACACCAGTGGTATCGTCACCCAGGATATGAAGGCAGCTGCTAAGGAACTTAAGCAGGTTGCTGGTGTTACTGTTCGTAGGGCAGACAAGACTGCTGCCTTTGTGCTTATTGACACAGAGGAATACCACAAGAAACTCGACGACATCTTGGCTGATTCCTCAAAATTTGTGCGCCTCACTAGAAACCCTATCGAAGAAATCAAGAAAGAGGCTAACAAAACCATCGAGGCCGTGAATGCAGCAACCAATGCCATGCACCTACCAGTTATTTCAGGGGATTTCTGGCCGGGCTACCTTTATGGCAATGTGAAAAACCCACAAGCAGGGCAACCCCCTACGCCCCATTATAAGTCAATGCCCTACTCCGACTTACCAGCTTGCCAAACGACTGAATGCCATCCTGACGCCCTACATTCCAAATCGTTACTGTGTAGCTTCATCCACTGAATTCCTGGATAAAATTAAGGACTCTACGTGTGATGGAGTTATTGCATCGATGGATGTAGAGTCTTTATTCACAAACGTGCCTGTGGACGAAACCATAGACCTTATCGCTGATAGAGTCTATAGGGACGACTCTACACCATCTCTGAACATCCCTGAACCAGCCCTTCGGACCCTCCTAGCCATCTGTACGAAGAGGGCCCCCTTTACCACCCATCGAGGGCATACCTACTTACAGAAGGATGGTGTAGCGATGGGCTCACCCCTGGGAGTCCTATTCGCGAATTTTTACATGGGAATTGTAGAAGAGAGAGTGTTCTCCCGTGTAGAATGCCCCTTTCTGTACTTTAGGTACATAGACGATACCTTTGTGAAAGCAAGATCATGTGATGAAATCGAGACTTTGAGGAGGATGTTTGAGGACCATAGTGTACTCCGTTTCACCCTCGAACACAGCCAAGATAATCGCCTCCCGTTCCTGGATGTCCTAGTCACCTCGACGGAGAATGGATTTCGGACCACAGTGTATACCAAACCCACAAACCTAGGCATGTGCTTGAATGGAGACAGTGAGTGCCCCACCCGATATAAGAGTTCTACCATCAAGGCTTACGTCAGGAGGGCCCTGTCGCACTGTTCCACATGGTGCGACACACACAAGGAACTGGACCGAATATCTCAAGTACTTGTCAACAATGGATTCTCCAATAAGCACGTCCAAAAGGAAGTCAGGAAAGCAGTAGACAAGTGGTACGAGTCCAACCCCGCCGAGAGAATCGACAGTAGCAATAACATCAAGCTATTTTACAAAGGACATATGCATCCGAATTACCTGCAAGACGAGAAGGCAATGAAAGAAATCATCAAGAATAATGTATCCCCTACTGAAGACACCCAGAAATTAGACTTCATTATATATTACCAAACGGCCAAGACGAAAAGCCTTATTATGAGGAATAACCCAGCGCCCCCAGAGCAGGATTTCTTAAAGAAGACGAATGTTGTCTATGCATATCAATGCCCTATCCGTGGTTGTCCCGGAAATTATATTGGCATGACAACTATGCGTCTTTCCAAGAGAATTTCTTGCCACGTACAGCAAGGGGCTATAAAGAATCATGCCCTACAAAGACATAACACCCCTATTCGTCGAGCTGATATCGTCAGTAACACCAAGATTATCGGTAGCGCCCCAGATAGTCGACGTCTACGCATCCTAGAAGCTCTACTGATACAGCGAGATAAACCCACCCTTAATACGACCCAAGAGATGTTTTTGTTACCGTCAAGCCGTCGTATTGATACATCAAGAAACCCCCATCAAGGAGGACCTAATGAAGACACTACCAACCACGAAAATACCCCGAATTTTGACGCCGAAGTAGGACATGATCTCAGCCACGTGGGACACTTTTCTGAGCGGGAGAGCAGCCTGGCTGGCTCAGAGCGCACCTCAGCCAATCAAAACTCAGGTCCCCCGATGACGTCACAGACTGGTATTCCCGGCCGAGATCATCGTACACCAGACACCATATCATATCAGCTCCGATCAACCAATGAAAACCGATGAAAATTCCAGCCCTTTCACTTTTAATCCTGATCCTGGGTATAAATACCACCCGACTGCAGCATCCAACTCACTCTCTACCAGAAGATGAGGAAGGACTTATCCTCGAAACGCGTCGTAGTTTTTACTATTCTGTACCAAAGTTTTACTTGTATTTTGTGAGAATATACTTGAAAAGTCTTCCCGATTTTGTCATTCACCCGACTGATGAATTTTTCAAGTCTGCTGGCTGATTGTAGCGCCCTAGAGAAGAGAATTATCCGGAAAATAGAAAAATTGGATAAGAAAATAAACTCTGCCGATGCAGCCATTACTTTTAACTCAACCTGCCTAAAAGAAGGTCTCCTACCACGATATACCGAAGTCCAGCTGTTCGACCCGTCGGCCCAAAATGATCCTGGTACCCGTGCCTACAGACGTAGCCTCCTCCAGAGGCAGCTCCAACAGAAGCAGGCGCTGAAGGATGAGCTCACAGCCCTCCGGACCCGTCTCGTGGAGGAATGGGTCAACATCAGGGAAAGAAGAGCAGAGCAGAATGAAGACAGTACCGATCCAGACACCCCTCCTGAACCTGACAGCGACCCTGACGAAGATGAGGACGCCCCTGATGAGGACTCCCGAGAACCTGTCGATGACAACCCAGAATTCGACCCTACCAGCCAACAGAGAGAGGACGAGGACATCGGGGGTGGCCTGAACTACCCTGACAACATTACCCATGCCCTCCGAATCCTTAAGAAGAGAGACATGCAGAAGAGGACCCGCACCATCCTGAAGAAATTGATCAACCTCAACGGTGGCAAACTTCGCATACCACAGGAACGCCAGGAGTACATCAATATCTCGGGGTATACCCCGACTCCTGCACAGGAACAAATCCTCAAGATGGGCCTCAACTGCCACTACGTGACCAGGCCAAGGCCCACTGATAAACGCCTCGAGGTCGAGCTGCTACTTGACTCAATCCTCGCCCTTCAAGATCGTGGCACCCTGCGGACTACTGATGCCCTCCAGCCCTTGCTTCTTGCTGAGGCCCTCACTGAGAGGGGTCGTTACACCAGTGGTATCGTCACCCAGGATATGAAGGCAGCTGCTAAGGAACTTAAGCAGGTTGCTGGTGTTACTGTTCGTAGGGCAGACAAGACTGCTGCCTTTGTGCTTATTGACACAGAGGAATACCACAAGAAACTCGACGACATCTTGGCTGATTCCTCAAAATTTGTGCGCCTCACTAGAAACCCTATCGAAGAAATCAAGAAAGAGGCTAACAAAACCATCGAGGCCGTGAATGCAGCAACCAATGCCATGCACCTACCAGTTATTTCAGGGGATTTCTGGCCGGGCTACCTTTATGGCAATGTGAAAACCCACAAGCAGGGCAACCCCCTACGCCCCATTATAAGTCAATGCCCTACTCCGACTTACCAGCTTGCCAAACGACTGAATGCCATCCTGACGCCCTACATTCCAAATCGTTACTGTGTAGCTTCATCCACTGAATTCCTGGATAAAATTAAGGACTCTACGTGTGATGGAGTTATTGCATCGATGGATGTAGAGTCTTTATTCACAAACGTGCCTGTGGACGAAACCATAGACCTTATCGCTGATAGAGTCTATAGGGACGACTCTACACCATCTCTGAACATCCCTGAACCAGCCCTTCGGACCCTCCTAGCCATCTGTACGAAGAGGGCCCCCTTTACCACCCATCGAGGGCATACCTACTTACAGAAGGATGGTGTAGCGATGGGCTCACCCCTGGGAGTCCTATTCGCGAATTTTTACATGGGAATTGTAGAAGAGAGAGTGTTCTCCCGTGTAGAATGCCCCTTTCTGTACTTTAGGTACATAGACGATACCTTTGTGAAAGCAAGATCATGTGATGAAATCGAGACTTTGAGGAGGATGTTTGAGGACCATAGTGTACTCCGTTTCACCCTCGAACACAGCCAAGATAATCGCCTCCCGTTCCTGGATGTCCTAGTCACCTCGACGGAGAATGGATTTCGGACCACAGTGTATACCAAACCCACAAACCTAGGCATGTGCTTGAATGGAGACAGTGAGTGCCCCACCCGATATAAGAGTTCTACCATCAAGGCTTACGTCAGGAGGGCCCTGTCGCACTGTTCCACATGGTGCGACACACACAAGGAACTGGACCGAATATCTCAAGTACTTGTCAACAATGGATTCTCCAATAAGCACGTCCAAAAGGAAGTCAGGAAAGCAGTAGACAAGTGGTACGAGTCCAACCCCGCCGAGAGAATCGACAGTAGCAATAACATCAAGCTATTTTACAAAGGACATATGCATCCGAATTACCTGCAAGACGAGAAGGCAATGAAAGAAATCATCAAGAATAATGTATCCCCTACTGAAGACACCCAGAAATTAGACTTCATTATATATTACCAAACGGCCAAGACGAAAAGCCTTATTATGAGGAATAACCCAGCGCCCCCAGAGCAGGATTTCTTAAAGAAGACGAATGTTGTCTATGCATATCAATGCCCTATCCGTGGTTGTCCCGGAAATTATATTGGCATGACAACTATGCGTCTTTCCAAGAGAATTTCTTGCCACGTACAGCAAGGGGCTATAAAGAATCATGCCCTACAAAGACATAACACCCCTATTCGTCGAGCTGATATCGTCAGTAACACCAAGATTATCGGTAGCGCCCCAGATAGTCGACGTCTACGCATCCTAGAAGCTCTACTGATACAGCGAGATAAACCCACCCTTAATACGACCCAAGAGATGTTTTTGTTACCGTCAAGCCGTCGTATTGATACATCAAGAAACCCCCATCAAGGAGGACCTAATGAAGACACTACCAACCACGAAAATACCCCGAATTTTGACGCCGAAGTAGGACATGATCTCAGCCACGTGGGACACTTTTCTGAGCGGGAGAGCAGCCTGGCTGGCTCAGAGCGCACCTCAGCCAATCAAAACTCAGGTCCCCCGATGACGTCACAGACTGGTATTCCCGGCCGAGATCATCGTACACCAGACACCATATCATATCAGCTCCGATCAACCAATGAAAACCGATGAAAATTCCAGCCCTTTCACTTTTAATCCTGATCCTGGGTATAAATACCACCCGACTGCAGCATCCAACTCACTCTCTACCAGAAGATGAGGAAGGACTTATCCTCGAAACGCGTCGTAGTTTTTACTATTCTGTACCAAAGTTTTACTTGTATTTTGTGAGAATATACTTGAAAAGTCTTCCCGATTTTGTCATTCACCCGACTGATGAATTTTTCAAGTCTGCTGGCTGATTGTAGCGCTCTAGAGAAGAGAATTATCCGGAAAATAGAAAAATTGGATAAGAAAATAAACTCTGCCGATGCAGCCATTACTTTTAACTCAACCTGCCTAAAAGAAGGTCTCCTACCACGATATACCGAAGTCCAGCTGTTCGACCCGTCGGCCCAAAATGATCCTGGTACCCGTGCCTACAGACGTAGCCTCCTCCAGAGGCAGCTCCAACAGAAGCAGGCGCTGAAGGATGAGCTCACAGCCCTCCGGACCCGTCTCGTGGAGGAATGGGTCAACATCAGGGAAAGAAGAGCAGAGCAGAATGAAGACAGTACCGATCCAGACACCCCTCCTGAACCTGACAGCGACCCTGACGAAGATGAGGACGCCCCTGATGAGGACTCCCGAGAACCTGTCGATGACAACCCAGAATTCGACCCTACCAGCCAACAGAGAGAGGACGAGGACATCGGGGGTGGCCTGAACTACCCTGACAACATTACCCATGCCCTCCGAATCCTTAAGAAGAGAGACATGCAGAAGAGGACCCGCACCATCCTGAAGAAATTGATCAACCTCAACGGTGGCAAACTTCGCATACCACAGGAACGCCAGGAGTACATCAATATCTCGGGGTATACCCCGACTCCTGCACAGGAACAAATCCTCAAGATGGGCCTCAACTGCCACTACGTGACCAGGCCAAGGCCCACTGATAAACGCCTCGAGGTCGAGCTGCTACTTGACTCAATCCTCGCCCTTCAAGATCGTGGCACCCTGCGGACTACTGATGCCCTCCAGCCCTTGCTTCTTGCTGAGGCCCTCACTGAGAGGGGTCGTTACACCAGTGGTATCGTCACCCAGGATATGAAGGCAGCTGCTAAGGAACTTAAGCAGGTTGCTGGTGTTACTGTTCGTAGGGCAGACAAGACTGCTGCCTTTGTGCTTATTGACACAGAGGAATACCACAAGAAACTCGACGACATCTTGGCTGATTCCTCAAAATTTGTGCGCCTCACTAGAAACCCTATCGAAGAAATCAAGAAAGAGGCTAACAAAACCATCGAGGCCGTGAATGCAGCAACCAATGCCATGCACCTACCAGTTATTTCAGGGGATTTCTGGCCGGGCTACCTTTATGGCAATGTGAAAACCCACAAGCAGGGCAACCCCCTACGCCCCATTATAAGTCAATGCCCTACTCCGACTTACCAGCTTGCCAAACGACTGAATGCCATCCTGACGCCCTACATTCCAAATCGTTACTGTGTAGCTTCATCCACTGAATTCCTGGATAAAATTAAGGACTCTACGTGTGATGGAGTTATTGCATCGATGGATGTAGAGTCTTTATTCACAAACGTGCCTGTGGACGAAACCATAGACCTTATCGCTGATAGAGTCTATAGGGACGACTCTACACCATCTCTGAACATCCCTGAACCAGCCCTTCGGACCCTCCTAGCCATCTGTACGAAGAGGGCCCCCTTTACCACCCATCGAGGGCATACCTACTTACAGAAGGATGGTGTAGCGATGGGCTCACCCCTGGGAGTCCTATTCGCGAATTTTTACATGGGAATTGTAGAAGAGAGAGTGTTCTCCCGTGTAGAATGCCCCTTTCTGTACTTTAGGTACATAGACGATACCTTTGTGAAAGCAAGATCATGTGATGAAATCGAGACTTTGAGGAGGATGTTTGAGGACCATAGTGTACTCCGTTTCACCCTCGAACACAGCCAAGATAATCGCCTCCCGTTCCTGGATGTCCTAGTCACCTCGACGGAGAATGGATTTCGGACCACAGTGTATACCAAACCCACAAACCTAGGCATGTGCTTGAATGGAGACAGTGAGTGCCCCACCCGATATAAGAGTTCTACCATCAAGGCTTACGTCAGGAGGGCCCTGTCGCACTGTTCCACATGGTGCGACACACACAAGGAACTGGACCGAATATCTCAAGTACTTGTCAACAATGGATTCTCCAATAAGCACGTCCAAAAGGAAGTCAGGAAAGCAGTAGACAAGTGGTACGAGTCCAACCCCGCCGAGAGAATCGACAGTAGCAATAACATCAAGCTATTTTACAAAGGACATATGCATCCGAATTACCTGCAAGACGAGAAGGCAATGAAAGAAATCATCAAGAATAATGTATCCCCTACTGAAGACACCCAGAAATTAGACTTCATTATATATTACCAAACGGCCAAGACGAAAAGCCTTATTATGAGGAATAACCCAGCGCCCCCAGAGCAGGATTTCTTAAAGAAGACGAATGTTGTCTATGCATATCAATGCCCTATCCGTGGTTGTCCCGGAAATTATATTGGCATGACAACTATGCGTCTTTCCAAGAGAATTTCTTGCCACGTACAGCAAGGGGCTATAAAGAATCATGCCCTACAAAGACATAACACCCCTATTCGTCGAGCTGATATCGTCAGTAACACCAAGATTATCGGTAGCGCCCCAGATAGTCGACGTCTACGCATCCTAGAAGCTCTACTGATACAGCGAGATAAACCCACCCTTAATACGACCCAAGAGATGTTTTTGTTACCGTCAAGCCGTCGTATTGATACATCAAGAAACCCCCATCAAGGAGGACCTAATGAAGACACTACCAACCACGAAAATACCCCGAATTTTGACGCCGAAGTAGGACATGATCTCAGCCACGTGGGACACTTTTCTGAGCGGGAGAGCAGCCTGGCTGGCTCAGAGCGCACCTCAGCCAATCAAAACTCAGGTCCCCCGATGACGTCACAGACTGGTATTCCCGGCCGAGATCATCGTACACCAGACACCATATCATATCAGCTCCGATCAACCAATGAAAACCGATGAAAATTCCAGCCCTTTCACTTTTAATCCTGATCCTGGGTATAAATACCACCCGACTGCAGCATCCAACTCACTCTCTACCAGAAGATGAGGAAGGACTTATCCTCGAAACGCGTCGTAGTTTTTACTATTCTGTACCAAAGTTTTACTTGTATTTTGTGAGAATATACTTGAAAAGTCTTCCCGATTTTGTCATTCACCCGACTGATGAATTTTTCAAGTCTGCTGGCTGATTGTAGCGCTCTAGAGAAGAGAATTATCCGGAAAATAGAAAAATTGGATAAGAAAATAAACTCTGCCGATGCAGCCATTACTTTTAACTCAACCTGCCTAAAAGAAGGTCTCCTACCACGATATACCGAAGTCCAGCTGTTCGACCCGTCGGCCCAAAATGATCCTGGTACCCGTGCCTACAGACGTAGCCTCCTCCAGAGGCAGCTCCAACAGAAGCAGGCGCTGAAGGATGAGCTCACAGCCCTCCGGACCCGTCTCGTGGAGGAATGGGTCAACATCAGGGAAAGAAGAGCAGAGCAGAATGAAGACAGTACCGATCCAGACACCCCTCCTGAACCTGACAGCGACCCTGACGAAGATGAGGACGCCCCTGATGAGGACTCCCGAGAACCTGTCGATGACAACCCAGAATTCGACCCTACCAGCCAACAGAGAGAGGACGAGGACATCGGGGGTGGCCTGAACTACCCTGACAACATTACCCATGCCCTCCGAATCCTTAAGAAGAGAGACATGCAGAAGAGGACCCGCACCATCCTGAAGAAATTGATCAACCTCAACGGTGGCAAACTTCGCATACCACAGGAACGCCAGGAGTACATCAATATCTCGGGGTATACCCCGACTCCTGCACAGGAACAAATCCTCAAGATGGGCCTCAACTGCCACTACGTGACCAGGCCAAGGCCCACTGATAAACGCCTCGAGGTCGAGCTGCTACTTGACTCAATCCTCGCCCTTCAAGATCGTGGCACCCTGCGGACTACTGATGCCCTCCAGCCCTTGCTTCTTGCTGAGGCCCTCACTGAGAGGGGTCGTTACACCAGTGGTATCGTCACCCAGGATATGAAGGCAGCTGCTAAGGAACTTAAGCAGGTTGCTGGTGTTACTGTTCGTAGGGCAGACAAGACTGCTGCCTTTGTGCTTATTGACACAGAGGAATACCACAAGAAACTCGACGACATCTTGGCTGATTCCTCAAAATTTGTGCGCCTCACTAGAAACCCTATCGAAGAAATCAAGAAAGAGGCTAACAAAACCATCGAGGCCGTGAATGCAGCAACCAATGCCATGCACCTACCAGTTATTTCAGGGGATTTCTGGCCGGGCTACCTTTATGGCAATGTGAAAACCCACAAGCAGGGCAACCCCCTACGCCCCATTATAAGTCAATGCCCTACTCCGACTTACCAGCTTGCCAAACGACTGAATGCCATCCTGACGCCCTACATTCCAAATCGTTACTGTGTAGCTTCATCCACTGAATTCCTGGATAAAATTAAGGACTCTACGTGTGATGGAGTTATTGCATCGATGGATGTAGAGTCTTTATTCACAAACGTGCCTGTGGACGAAACCATAGACCTTATCGCTGATAGAGTCTATAGGGACGACTCTACACCATCTCTGAACATCCCTGAACCAGCCCTTCGGACCCTCCTAGCCATCTGTACGAAGAGGGCCCCCTTTACCACCCATCGAGGGCATACCTACTTACAGAAGGATGGTGTAGCGATGGGCTCACCCCTGGGAGTCCTATTCGCGAATTTTTACATGGGAATTGTAGAAGAGAGAGTGTTCTCCCGTGTAGAATGCCCCTTTCTGTACTTTAGGTACATAGACGATACCTTTGTGAAAGCAAGATCATGTGATGAAATCGAGACTTTGAGGAGGATGTTTGAGGACCATAGTGTACTCCGTTTCACCCTCGAACACAGCCAAGATAATCGCCTCCCGTTCCTGGATGTCCTAGTCACCTCGACGGAGAATGGATTTCGGACCACAGTGTATACCAAACCCACAAACCTAGGCATGTGCTTGAATGGAGACAGTGAGTGCCCCACCCGATATAAGAGTTCTACCATCAAGGCTTACGTCAGGAGGGCCCTGTCGCACTGTTCCACATGGTGCGACACACACAAGGAACTGGACCGAATATCTCAAGTACTTGTCAACAATGGATTCTCCAATAAGCACGTCCAAAAGGAAGTCAGGAAAGCAGTAGACAAGTGGTACGAGTCCAACCCCGCCGAGAGAATCGACAGTAGCAATAACATCAAGCTATTTTACAAAGGACATATGCATCCGAATTACCTGCAAGACGAGAAGGCAATGAAAGAAATCATCAAGAATAATGTATCCCCTACTGAAGACACCCAGAAATTAGACTTCATTATATATTACCAAACGGCCAAGACGAAAAGCCTTATTATGAGGAATAACCCAGCGCCCCCAGAGCAGGATTTCTTAAAGAAGACGAATGTTGTCTATGCATATCAATGCCCTATCCGTGGTTGTCCCGGAAATTATATTGGCATGACAACTATGCGTCTTTCCAAGAGAATTTCTTGCCACGTACAGCAAGGGGCTATAAAGAATCATGCCCTACAAAGACATAACACCCCTATTCGTCGAGCTGATATCGTCAGTAACACCAAGATTATCGGTAGCGCCCCAGATAGTCGACGTCTACGCATCCTAGAAGCTCTACTGATACAGCGAGATAAACC
>NC_090732.1:73823366-73829256 GCF_036898095.1 Palaemon carinicauda
GAAGGCTGTACAGCAATGGGCAATGACCTAGTGTTAATACACCGTGGTAAAGCCTCAGGAGGTAATATGGTTACCTCGTTATTTGATATTTTGTCAGATAGTATACTTTTTTTTTTGAGCTATTGGCAGTGCTAGGTTGGTTTGATTTTAATGCTTTAGCATATGTATTTGATTTATTTAATAGTCTTTGGGCATGGGTCACACTTATATGTTCTAAGTTTGATTTGTTGAGGGCAGCTTCCTCCAACTTATATAGCTCAGAGCTCTTGTCTATGGATTTATGATTCGAGCTGCAATTTAAACACCTGGCTCCAAGTGCACACTCTCCATGGTAAGATTTGGAGCAAATACCACACATCTTATTTTTGCAAACTTTGGACGGGTGCCCAAATTTAAAACAATTAAAGCATTGCAATGGCTTCTGCTTGAAGGGTCTTACTTTAATCCTTTCGTTATCGATAATAATATGAAAAGGTACATCAGCATCCTGGAACGTAAGGATTATTATTGATGTACCTGGGACTTTGTGAACTTTCCATACATTTAGTGGACACATGGCCAGTATCTCCTCCTCTGTAAAATCATATAGATCTCTGTTAAAAACTACGCCCCTTCCGTAGCTAAAATTTAGGTGGGGTTTGACATCTAACTTAATGTCATCACTACTTATTATTATTATTATCATTATTACTATCCAAGCTACAACCCTAGTTGGAAAAGCAAGATGCTATAAGCCCAAGGGCTCCAACAGGGAAAAATAGCCCAATGACGAAAGGAAATCAGGAAATAAATAAATGAAGAGAACAAATGAACAATAAATCATTCTAAAAAAAAGTAACAACGTCAAAACAGACATGTCATATATAAACTACTAACAACATCAAAAACAAATATGTCATAAATAAACTATAAAAAGACTCATGTCCGCCTGGTCAACATAAAAACATTTGCTCCAACTTTGAACTTTTGAAGTTCTACTGATTCAACTACCCGATTAGGAAGATCATTCCACAACTTGGTAACAGCTGGAATAAAACTTCTAGAGTACTGCGTAGTATTGAGCCTCATGATGGAGAAGGCCTGGCTATTAGAATTAACTGCCTGCCTAGTATTACGAACAGGATAGAATTGTCCAGGGAGATCTGAATGTAAATGATGGTCAGAGTTATGAAAAATCTTATGCAACATGCATAATGAACTAATTGAACGACGGTGCCAGAGATTAATGTCTAGATCAGGAATAAGAAATTTAATAGACTGTTAGTTTCTGTCCAAAAAATTAAGATGAGAATCAGCAGCTGAAGACCAGACAGGAGAATAATACTCAAAACAAGGTAGAATGAAAGAATTAAAACACTTCTTCAGAATAGATTGATCACCGAAAATCTTGAAAGACTTTCTCAATACGCCTATTTTTTTTGTGCAATTGAAGAAGACACAGACCTTATATGTTTCTCAAAAGTAAATTTGCTGTCGAGAATCACACCTAAAATTTTGAAAGAGTCATACAAATTTAAAGAAACATTATCAATACTAAGATCCGGAAGTTGAGGAGCCACCGTCCTTGACCTACTTACAATCATACTTTGAGTTTTGTTAGGATTCAACTTCATACCCCATAATTTGCACCATGCACTAATTCTAGCTAAATCTCTATTAAGGGATTCACCAACCCCAGATCTACATTCAGGGGATGGAATTGATGCAACGAGAGTAGCATCATCTGCATATGCAACAAGCTTGTTTTCTAGGCCAAACCACATGTCATGTGTATATAGTATGAAAAGTAATGGGCCAAGAACACTACCCTGTGGAACACTGGATATCACATTCCTATAATCACTATGGTGCCCATCAACAACAACTCTTTGAGATCTATTACTTAAAAAATCAATAATAATGCTAAGAAACGACCCACCCACTCCCAACTGTTTCAGTTTGAAAACAAGGGCCTCATGATTAACACAGTCAAAGGCAGCACTAAAATCAAGGCCAATCATACGAACTTCCTGGCCACAATCAAGGGATTTCTGTACAGCATTGGAGATTGTAAGAAGGGCATCATATGCTCCAAGGCCTTTACGAAAACTAAATTGCAAACCAGGGAGTAGATGATTACCTTCAGCAAACCTATTGAGACATTTGCCAGAAGACGTTCAAAAACTTTAGATAATATGGGAGTTATGGAAATTGGGCGGTAATCAGTGGGACTTGAGCTACCACAAACACATTTACATAGAGGAGTAACATTACCAATTCTCCAACAAGTGCTAAAAGCTCCACTTCTTGCTAACTTGGGCAAAATAACAGATAACTTTGGAGCTAAGAAATCTGCTGTCTTTATAAAAAACAAAGGAAAAATACCATTTGGGTCTACACCTCCATAAGCATCAAGGTCCACCAACAGAGCTTTAATCTCACGAGACCGAAAGCTAAACTAATTAGTTTAGCCTCAGGAAAACATGAATGAGGAAGTTCAAGTTTTTCATTACTCTGTTTACTGTCAAAAACATCAGCCAAAAGGGTTGCCTTTTCCTTTGGACAGTGAGTGACTGAGCCATCTGGTTTAAGTAAGGGAGGAACTGTTGCATCTACACCAAAGAGTGCAGATTTAAGGGTAGACCACCATTCATGTTCCTGAGTTGTACCAGAAAGTGTTTCTTTTATGGTTAAATTGTACTCCTTTTCAGGTGAGGCATAAACTCTCTGAGCAAAAGCTCGAAGCTAAGTATAGTTGTTCCAGGTCAAATCTGATCTGTTACCCTTCCAAAGGTGATAGGCCTCCTGCTTCTCCAAATAAGCACGTCTACAATCATCATTGACCCACAGTTTGTCCTTCACTTGGTACCTTAGCACACGAGAAGGGATACGCCTATCAATTATGTTGACTAGATTCTCATTCAAAGCGACAACAGGATCTACACTATTATATAATTATGACCAACTCAAGCACAAAAGATCATGCAAAATCCCATTCCAGTCTGCTTGGGATTTCATATAAATTTTACAAGAATATGAAATCAAGGCATGATCAGATGTCCCGACTGGAGAACCAACCTTACTAGTTATAACGCCAGGGGAGTCAGTGTATACGAGGTCCAAGCAATTACCAGACCTGTGAGTAGCTTCATTTATGATTTGCTCACAGCCTGATTCAGAGGCAAAGTCTAAAGCTCTTAAGCCTTGGCGATCGGTAGGAGAGATAGAACTTAACCACTCCCTATGGTGAGCATTAAAATCACCAACAAAGACAAAAGAAGCCTTTCTATCATCTTCTTGTATCTTAGCTATAATGGTAAGAAGACAATCGAAGATAGAATCATCCATGTCTGGATTCCGGTAGATCGAACAAAAATAAAAGTTGTTATGCCTGCCACAAACTTTTATTACCTGAATCTCATGACATCCACATAGATAGCAGGACTTATGAGAAGCAGGGTACAATATTACCGACTGTGTACTGGATTTGGCATGGATAACGAGATATATCGCCTGGTGCAATAGTTCCTACTTTTTTCTGAATCAATTTGCATATTCTAAAATAATTCCCTGTAACCCCCTTTGATTCAGCTATAAGCCACATTGGTGGTTTTGGATTTCTCTGGGAGGGCATAACTAAATCTGCGTCTTTTTCCAACCAATCGGCAGGCCTATACATGTCCAAATCTTTTGGTACCTTATTGCAGAGAGCAGCCGCGACATTCAAGTTATTAATTTAATATTATTCAAGTTACTTATTGCACTAAATGCTTCGTCATACAGTGAACCCTCGTTTATCGCGGTAGATAGGTTCCAGACCCGGCCGCGATAGGTGAAATTCCGCGAAGTAGTGACATCATATTTACCTATTTATTTAACATGTATATTCGGACTTTTAAAACCTTCCCTTGTACGTAGTACTGTTAACAAACTACCCTTTAATGTACAGAACACTTAATGCATGTACTACAGCACCCTAAACTAAAACAGGCACAAATATTAAAGGCGATTTTATATCATGCGTTTCCTAAACACCTAAAAAGCACGATAAAAAATGGCAACCAATGTTTTGTTTACGTTCATCTCTGATCATAATGAAGAAACAAACTCATTTAGTGTACACATATATGTATAGGTTAGTTTTTGCATCGATTATATTGATTATACAGTATGTTGATTTTTTTATTACCAATGTTTTACTTTATTTTTCTTAGGACTTCCAAATGAAATGTTTTTCTTTATGACGCCGCCTGAAACGACGGCGTCATAAAGTACTGTACGCTCAGTAAACAACCACGCTCAGAACAAACAAGGCATTTAACGCGCATGATGATAGTGATAAATAATGATACAGTACAGTATTTATAGTAAAAGCATTTACAAAATATGTTACCTTACAAATATAATTTACCGTATCTATATAAAATCATACAGTACTGTACAGTACATATTGTACGTAGCAAAGCAGGAAAACAATTTACGAGAGAGAGAGAGAGAGAGAGAGAGAGAGAGAGAGAGAGAGAGAGAGAGAGATTGTTTTACGTACGTACTGTAAATGTAAATTTTAAACAAAAAAAATCAATTTACGAGAGAGAGAGAGAGAGAGAGAGAGAGAGAGAGAGAGAGAGAGAGAGAGAGAGAGAGAGAGAGAGAGAGAGAGAGAGAGAGAGATTGTTTTACGTACGTAAATGTAAATTTTAAACAAAAAAAA
Source organism: Palaemon carinicauda (assembly GCF_036898095.1). Taxonomy (NCBI): domain Eukaryota; kingdom Metazoa; phylum Arthropoda; class Malacostraca; order Decapoda; family Palaemonidae; genus Palaemon; species Palaemon carinicauda. The sequence goes on from NC_090732.1 coordinate 73,828,057, forward strand.
TATGATAGGTTACAACATGTAGACTTTTAAAACCTTCCCTTTAACTTAATGCATACAGTACAGTACTAAACTATAAAACAGGCACAAATACAGTATTAGAATGTGAGAATATTAAAGTAAAAAATAAAGATTGTTACTGTACTCACCACGAAAGAAGTTCAAGAAAAACTTGAATGATGATGGCGATGAATTTGCTGCACAGTAGAAATGATGATGATGAAGCTGATGATGTGTTCTACTCTACTGTGCAGTCAGGTAGTATTTTACGTCTCTTCAGACGGAGGTGTCTTTTCCTGGGACACCTCTTCAACTTCTTCAATTTCTTCCGAAAGCGTAGTAGCAGGAGGAACTGGCTCTTTTTTGCGAGGCTGGAAGAACATTGTGATCGGAAGTTGTTGCCGCTGCTTCTTTTTTCGATCTAAGAGCATCTTGTAGGGAGTCATTATGTCATCAACCTTGTTGCAGAATTGCATCGACCGAACCATATCCTCGTCCCACTCTTGCAACATTTCTTTCACCTCCTTTATATGGTTGCAGACCTTGGCAAGCCGTTCTAGTGTTAAGCCCGTTTCTTCGACATTTTCTTGGGTCTCTTCCTGGGTTTCACTCTCTTCTTCGCTTGCCGATTTCGTCAGGTCTTCGAGGTCTGCGTTAGTTAGGGGCTGGGAATGGTAGTCCAACAACTCGTCGACGTCTTCAGTCGTCATGTCGCCAAACCCGTCACCTCCAATTATGGCAGCCAACTGCACAGATTTGCGTACTGCAGAGTATTGGATTTCAGCAGGTGTAAATCCCTCGTCGTCGTAAATAATCTTGGGCCACAACTTCTTCCAGCTCGCATTCACAGTTGCAGGTTTCATCTCTTGAAGTGCCTTCTGAATATTCTTCAGGGACGTGGCTATGGTGTACTGCCGCCAGTACGCCTTCAAGTTAAAATCTTCATCCTCATCCTCTTGGGCAGCATCCACACACGCAACGAGGTCCGCCAAGGTATTCTTCGTGTAGAGGGCCTTGAACGCCCTGATAACCCCCTGGTCCATCGGTTGAATTAATGACGTGGTGTTGGGTGGCAGGAACTCAACCTGAACGCCCTCACGTGACAGGTCAGTTGCGTGTCCACCAGCGTTATCCATAAGGAGAAGGATCTTGAATGGCAAGCCCTTCTCTACGAGATATTCATTGACTTGCGGGATGAAACAC
>NC_090732.1:73834756-73844756 GCF_036898095.1 Palaemon carinicauda
AAAAAAAACATTTATATTATGTAGAATAAGCTATAAGAAGTCTTGATAAACATGTAAGTTTACTCCTTTTGTACTAGCAATATCCTCTACTTGCTATAAGTAAACGGCGGTTGTATTGAATTATAAGCTCCGTGCCTACACGAATATTTGGCTTTACAAACTTCAACCTGAAAATCCACTCCTTGTATGTTCTTTGATCTGAAGAGCTTATGAACTTCTCAACATAAGAATCCACTCTTCAAATGATCCATGTTCTCATGTGCGTGACTTACTGTTCATCGAAACAGCGAAACTATATAAAACGCACGTAAATAATACGTCAAAGCTCAACAATGTACTGTACAATATAATTTAGCATTTTATATCATAATCTTATACTAAAAATATTATCATTTCCATCTCTCTCTCTCTCTCTCTCTCTCTCTCTCTCTCTCTCTCTCATCTCTCTCTCTCTCTCTCTCGTCTCTCTCCTTCTCTCTCTCTCTCTCTCTCTCTTTTAAAAGCCATAGCCAAGTATATATACAATTCACAATACAAAAATAAATTTGATCAACATAAAAAATTTATACTATATAGTGTTGTACAAATAGCATAAGACAGATTCGTAGGTTTAAAACGATAATAATGATTACCATGATAATAATGACAATAAGTATTGAGCCTTCGAACTTTTTGTAAAGTGCCTCTCCAGTAGCATTCAAATCTAAAAGGACAGATTAAGAAGAAAAGGCAGTTGCTAGGAGTGAACAGTAAAGTAAAAAGTAAGTCGCCAAGTAAATGAAGGCTTTGCTTTACGTGCCCTTTCTGATAATTTTGGTGGGGCTTGTTATCCAAATGGTCCTTGTTGATGCCTTGCATTCGTTACTTGTGCATGAAATAAAAAAAAAGTTTAAAAAAGACCCAAAATCGCATTGGTAATGAATTTCGTCTTCTTGGTTAGGAGATTTATTATCATCAAAAGACGCTATTTCATAAATCAGTGAACCTTCAACCACACTCCAACCAAGAATATCAAACCTTTATGAATAATTTTGACATTATCAGACTATTTCTAAGATCAAGATCTAAACGCTTGTCCTAGCCACAGCACTATTATGGAGGTCAAAAGAGCAACACCTATTGTGTTCCTGCGGGCGAGTTTCATTTGCAATGCACGTGTATTTCACACAAGCTCATAAAATGTGATTATCTCTCTCTCTCTCTCTCTCTCTCTCTCTCTCTCTCTCTCTCTCTCTCTCTCTCTCTCATGCACTGATAATAGAAATACCTGTTTAAGGTTGGCATTGTATTTTTTACATTGCTAAAGTTTATGCCGTTTCCATATAAGCTTGTTATATCGTTTAATAAACTCAGACATGTCCTGGCCTTGTTTCCGTTAAGTCCCTTATCAGTATGCCACATTGGTGATGCCCAAAAAAAGCTGCTGTCCACCTACAGTCCCGCTCACTGCTGCACTCTACTCTTTTATAATGCCACCCAACAAACTAGGTTCTACACATGCCACATAAATGCAACTGCTAGCCTTCACCAGTAAAAAGGTTTTTGCCTCGTTTAAGCACACCAAAGTTCAGTCTCATATCGAGAGCATGATTCACTCACAAGCAAAAAAGCCGACCTTGTCATTGCGTGGATCTTATGGACACTTTCCCAGATATCTTCAATTTGCTTTGAGGACTAAGAAGACGCCCAAATAAGTATGCCGTCCTCAAAACATACTTCCTAGACCAGTACTCATCATCTCCCGGCGCCCGTTTAACCAAGATTTTCAGCTCTGTTAACAACTGTTGTGGGACGAAAGGATTTGCTTGCCCTCAGGGAAGTGACGAGTATTGCTCGCCTGCAACCTGCCGCAGATTGTTCACCTCGGGAAGTAAGCCTTTTCAGTGCCCTTTGAGTACTACGCCTACACAAACTTGTACGAGCAGTCATCCCCGATGTTGATACCTTAGCTATAAAGAACCTGATGACTGAAATCAACGCCCTTATGGACAGTCACTTACCACCTTCAAGACCTCCATCCTAATGAAAACACAACCATTCAATACTGACCGAAGCTCATGTAAATGCGGGATAGGATGCAGATGCCTGACTCATGACCTGCCGGGAGTGGCGACAAAACTGTCCACCACCCACACTCATGCCACAACCAATGATATCAAAAGCCACTTACTAATGGCAATTTGCAGCAGTTGTGTTACTACCAATTCAGATTCGGGGATGCTGCAAAGAAATGTGCGGATGGTTGTCAGTATCCAAAAGACTTGTAAGTAGGTCATCGCTTGTAGCATTGACCTTCCCTGTCACTAAGATTTTCCTTTCATACAATTCAGGTACTGATGTGTAGTATTTAGTAGACACTGGTGCTTCCTGTTCCCTTCCATCAATGTCACTCTCTGTCACTTAAGTCACTTATTAGAGGCTACGTCATTCGCATGGACCACATATTACTGGTGTAGGTCTTCACTTCATAGTTCTTTGCTGGTCAACCCACCAACAATAACATCTCTTCACCTTGGGTGAATAAAACAGCACCCTTCAACATATCACTGGGAAAATTAATCCTGTTGCCGAATCACTGTCATGAAACATATTGGCCACCATTCCCATGGGATTGGATTACAACACCTTGCAAAAGCCAACATAAAGATCCAGAGTATCAAGCATGTATGATATCCTGCACATCCCTCCATTGAAAAGACGTCCCCATCAACGACTTCAACACCATTCTCAGTAGTTTACAGCCATTGATATCTGATCCCATGCCAAGACAGGTGTTTGATCTCATCCATGGACTGTCACATCTTTCGTGCCGATCTACTGCAGAGATAATAAAGATTAAGTCCATTTTCCTCAGCAATACTAAAGATTGGGTCTGCACCTGTACTTCATGACAAACTTCAAAAGTACTTCGACATATGGATTCAGGAATGATCACCTTCCCTTAACCTCAGTATCCTTTTGCCCATATTCACATCAACATAGTAAGTCCCATACCCTTATGACAAGGGCACCGTTACCTTTTTACCATCATTAACCACTCCTTTCATTGCCTGAAGCCAACCCCATGCAAACTGTAACATCTTCATGTACATACGCCTTACTCTCAGGATGGATACCGAAATTAAGCATCCTTAAGCATATTACTTCTAACATGGGTACCAATTTCACTTCTCAGTTGTGAACACCATTAGTAAATATACTGGGCATCATTTTAGGAACTTTGATGTCCCACTTCTATGACTCCAACTGATTTAAATCAGCTTCTATACATCCTCCCTGTAGAAGGACACAATCCTAGGGACGCCATAGATGTCTCAGCAGCTGATATGGTGTATGACGACCCACTAAGTGTTGTTACGATCTTAAAATCATTACAGGTTCTTTTAATAAGAAAAATAACTTTCAACAACAACCAATTAAATATGGGAAATGAATATAAAGAGAAACTCACAAAAAAACACAACACATTTACTTATATAAAAAAACCCAACGTTACTAATTTGTTTACTTTAACTGACAAGTCAAATAAATCAAACACCAATAGAAAAGGGGAACAGGCAAAAAAGTGGAAATACTTCAGGAATAGTTTTCTGCAGCTGCTGAGATGATACTAGTACGGAGACTTCAGGCTTGAGAATGTTGCAGAAGGGCGGCTGAAGTTCTGATAACACTGGCACGATGATCGGATTCGAAGACGTCACAAAAATGGTGGTATCAAGAAGGGATATCAGAGGTCCTCTTCCAAGAATTCAATGATATTGTTGAAGTAAGGCTTGAGAACGTCACAGAAGGGCGGCTGAAGTTCAGATGAAAGTGGCACGATGACCAGATTCGAAGACGTCACAAAAAGGGTGGCATCAAGAAGGGACATCAGAGGTCTTTTTCCAAGAATTCGATGATAGTGTCGAACTAAGGCAGGCTGTAGGCAGTGTTGGCTACTTCTCGTCACAGGCACGGAAGGTTTGCTGCTTCAATTTTTCTCTTCTTCTCGGCCATAATATTATTTTTTGGAGATAGGATTTTGTTGTCTGAAGGGAAGGATAGAATCTTACTCTATCAGAATTCTAGTCTAATCTGTTTCTTATCTCGTTAGGACTTGGATTTTATCTGCTTCGGACATAGTTCCTCTCTGGTCTTATGTCCTGTCCTATCTCTCTTGGACAATCTCTTCTTAAAGTTTATATACCCATGTATGGGCAGAGTTAATTACAGTGGGCAGTGGTCATTTCCATAGAATGCGTTCTTTTTAACAATTCTGCATCTCTATTGGCTTTCTCAAAAACGCACACTTCGATCATGCCGTGCATGGCAGGCATCATCGGCAAGGCTTGATTTACTTCCAAAACGCTGACAACAGTGTAGTGATGACAGGTTTGCCTTTAAAGGGCCGTAGTCGAATCTCGTCTCACTTCGCTGATCACACTTTTGAAATAGATGTTTTTGTCTTTTAAGACATCTTTTTTAAAAGTATTATATTTACCCATGACACGTCCCCACCGCAAAAAAAAAAATAAAAAAAAAAAAATAAAAAGAATCTACTGAATAAATTTTTTTTTTAAAGTCTGCAACATAGAAACTCATTCATCCCCAAACTGAGGAACATCTGCATGAAACTCCAACTTAACATTAGGAAAACATTCTTATTTTGCATTCCATTCACTCAATACAAACCTCCAGCAAAAGTAAAAGAAAAAAAAGAAAAAAAAATAATAATTCGTTGGTGAAATAAAAAACAAAAACTTTTTTCTTATTCTGGAAAATCTCAGGAAAGGCTATCAGCAATAATACTATTCTTTCCTTTTATTTGAATTATCTTCAGAATATAATATTGTAGCTCCAATCTCCAACGCATGATAAGTTTATTCTTATTTTTAAATCTTTCTAAATAAACTAACGGATTGAGATCTTCATACATAGTTAAAACAGTACCACTACGTACATAAATCTCAAAGTGCTGCACGGTTGAAACTAAGCTGAACAATTCCTTATCAATAGTTGATTAATTTTGTTGAGCTCTATTCAGTTTCTGTGAATAATTATGCGACTGGGGGCTTCGTCACATTCATTTCTTGCAACAAGACTCCTTTTATACCAATGTCACTAGCATCGATCGCTAAATTAAATTCCTTGCTAAAATCAGGTAACAATAATACTGGCTCACGAAGCATTACAACCTTTGATTTATTGAAAGCTTCTACACATTCTTCATAAAATACAAAAATTCATCCCTTCTTGAAAAGCTTAGTTATGGAGGCGCTTACTTCCGAAAAATTGGGTACAAATCTATGGAATTATGAAACCATCCCAAGAAATCTCATGGCCTGCTTTTTAGTTGTTGGGCTAGGGAAATTGATGATAGCTTCTGTGTTCCCACTTTTAGGATAAATCTTACCGAGACCCACGTTATGACCTAAATAAGTGATATAGGTTTTCCCAAATTCGTATTTCTTTAAATTTGATACAAGGCTTGCTTTTTCAAGGGCTGACAGGACTTTAGCTAAAATTTGTAAATGTTCTTCCCTAGTTTCTGGAAATATAACAAGATCATCTAAATACACGACACAGTTATCAATACTATTTAAAACTTTTCATTAATCTTTGGAAAGTACTGAATGCATTTCTTAACTCAATAGGCATTACTTTAAGTTTATAACTATCGAAAGGTGTTTTAAAAGCGGATGTTTTCTTAGCTCGTCTGCTTAGAGATACTTGCCAATAATGTATGGCCAAATCAAGTTTGGAGATAAATTTAGCATTTCTAATCCTATCTAAGCAATCGTAGATCCTGGGAAGTGGAAAATTTCTTTGCTTAATAACACTATTTACTTTTCTGAAATCAATGCATATCCTACCTGATCCATCTTCCTTTATTACCAGAACTATCAAAGAACACCATTCACTCTCGCTGGGAACTATCAAATCATTATGTAACATATGCTTAATTTCCTTTCGTACTAAATTTGCCTTCGCTGGACTAAAACGATACGGACTTTGTCTGAAGGGTTTAGTGTCCTGTAACTCAATATCATGTTCAAACATATTAGTTAAACCTAATTTATCACTAACAGTTTTTGAATAATTTAGAAAATCATTATATAATTCACTTCATTTTTCTTTTCCTAAGCTAGAGTTAAATAACTTGAAATTCTCGCTGCGACACAGTTATTACTGGGATTGGGAGTTCGTTGTATTTCTTTAGTAAGTTTATGAGCAGCTATTTGGCTCTACGTCTACCCATATCAATTAAGTAATTCAAATTTCCCCTTTTTTCCTGATATAGGATAAGGACTCTCAAGCTTATAAGATAATGATTGACCTTCTTTCTGGATCAATACTAAGACTCTATCTCCCACACAGAAATCTCTCTCCTTTGCCTTAAGATCGTATCTTCTTTTAGTTTCCTTTTGATTGTTGCCCTCGCTTTCAATTGCTAATCTCGAAGCTTTTCTTAAATTCTCCTTGTAATTCTCTAAAGTTGAAATGTAATCTTCTTTACATTCATGAAGAATTAATTTACACTTTAATATTTCTAAAGGTCCTTTAGCGGTGTGACCGCTAACTGAAAAGGACTAAATTCTGTAGTGTCATTAGGTGCCAATTGCAAGGCTGATAAAACAAACGATAGTTTTTCTTCCCAGTCATGTTCAAAGTTATTACATAATTTCCATAAGCAATTTTTTTAATGTTTGATGGAAACGTTCTACAATCCCTTACGACTCTGGGTGATACGGCATGGAAGTTACAAGTTTGATACCTCGCTCTTCATTTTGTCTTTAAAATATTTGGACACAAAATCACTGCGATTATCACTTTGTTTAATGCAAGGCAAACCAAAATTGGAAAAAGGATTCAACAAGAGATTAACTATAGTTTTCGTATTGTATCTTCTTACTGGGATTGCTTCTAGACAATAGGTTAGTCTGTCAATGATTGTTAATAGATATATGTTCCCTCATTTACTTCTAGGCAAAGGTCTAACTATATCAATTACGACATTCTCAAAAGGTTCTCCCACTGATGGAATATTACATAAGGGAGCCCTGGGAATTACTTGATTAGGTTTACGAGCAATTTGACATTCGTGACAGCTTAATACATATATCTTCACGTCACTTTTCATCTTAGGCCAAAAGTACGTCTTACTTATATGCTTGAAAGTTTTATTTACCCGTAAATGTCCTTGATCATCTTGTGCTAATTTCAGAACTATTTTGCGAAGCCTCCTGGGAATTATCAATTGTTCTATTACATTCTCTTTGGTATATGACTTGGAACGAACATAGCGACACAAAATTTTATCTTTTAAACAAAAGGTTTCCTTACAAACATTATCGTGATCATCATCCAACTCACTTTAAAAAATTCGAGACAGTGTCCCTTCCTCTCTCTGCAACTTAATCAGCTCATATCTATTGATAATGTTAGTGCCTAAACCATTGCAGTAACTATTACTTGAATCCACTACCTCAACTACATCTATGTCACTACTTTCGGCATCTATATAATCAACTTGGCTAGCACTGTCAACACCGATGAAGTCGGTCTTCTCAGCGCCAAACGTGCTAAGATCAACCTCACAGCCTCCATCACACACGTTTGAACCCTTGATCAAACTATGACTTTAGACTAGATCTGTATCTAAACCTGACTTAGTTACTACCATTTCAGATGTTTAAACCTCACTTAGAATAGGATTCACAATCCTATGGACGCCATAGATGTCTCAGCAGCTGATATGGTGTATGACGACCCACTAAGTGTTGTTACGATCTTAAAATCGTTACAGGTTCTTTTAAGAAGTAAAATAAACTTTCAACAACAATCAATTGAATATGGGGAATGAATATAAAAAAACTCACGAAAAAACACGACACTTTTATTCAATAAACCAACTTATATAAAGAAAATCGACGTTACTAATTTGTTTATTTTAACTGACAAATTAAATATATCAAACACCAATAGAAATGGGGAACAGTCAGTAAGGTAGAACTAATTAAGGAATAGTTTTCTGCAGCTGCTGAGACTATACTGATATGGAGACTTGAGGCTTGAGAACATTGATTAAGGGCGGCTGAAGCTCAGATGAAATTGGCACGATGACCGGATTCGAAGACGTCACAAAAAGGGTGGCATCAAGAAGGGACCTCAGAGGTTTTCTTCTAAGAATTTGATGATACTGTTGAAGTAAGGATCGAGAACGGTGCAGAAGGGTGGGTGAAGTTCTGATAACACTGGCACGATGACCGGATTCGAAGACATCACAAAAAGGGTGGCATCAAGAAGGGATATCAGAGGTCTTCTTCCAAAAATTCGATGATACTGTTGAAATAAGGCTTGAAAACGTTGCAGAAGGGCAACTGAAGTTCAGATGAAACTTGCACGATGACCGGATTCGAAGACATAAAAAAAAAGGGTGGCATCAAGAAGGTACACCAGAGGTCTTCTCCCAAGAATCGATGATAGTGTTTAACTAAGGCAGTCTGTAGTCAGTGATGGCTACTCCTCGTCACAAGCTGGGAGGGCTTGCTGCTTCAATATTTCTTTTCTTCTCGGCCATAAAATGATTTTTTGGAGATAGAGTTTTTTTTTATCTGAATGGAATGTTAGAATGTTAGAATTGCAGTGGGCAGTGGTCATTTCCATAGAAGGCGTTCTTTTTAACAATTCTGCATCTCTATTGGCTTCCTCAAAAACGCCCACTTTGATCATGCCATGGAATCTTCTAGAAGAAATTTCTGATGCAATCTGGACCACGTGTTCAGTCGTAACCAAAGAGTAGCACGTGTCCTTCCCTGATGACATATATCTTAAACAAGGATTTCCCTCAGGCTTGCTTCCTCGAAATATGCTGACTCCACTAATTAAGATGATGACATCTTGGTCAAAACAGGACAGATACCAGGTGTCATCGGCGAGGCTTGAATTACTTCCATAGCGCTGACGACAGTAAAGTAATGACAGGTTTGCCCAAACAGGGCCGTAGTCGAATCTCATCTCGCCTCGCTGCTCACACTTTGGGAATAGATATTTTGTCTTTTAAGACATCTTCTTTAAATGTATTATGTCTACTCATGAAAGTTGTTTCTACTGATTTTTTTTTATCTTCACCACCTACATTACGTTGCTGCGTAACTTATTTTTTGGTAGCTAGACTTACAAGCTCCCAGCAAAGCCACATATTCCAAAGCATTTAAGGACCACCACATATGTCGTTGTGTGCACCTGCACCTGCAACCCATCTCTGACACCCTATAACACGGCCTTTTCCTTGTTATCCATCGAAAATAAAAGGCTTCTCCAAATAAAATTCTGTGGTACAAAAAAAAAAAAAAAAAAAAACTTGGTTTCCATTGATTCCCTAAAATCTAAGTATCTCCTGCAAGATGATCCCCCTACAGTTCTCTCTAGGGCAGGGCTCCATATTTCATATGCCTCATATAATCTTTTTCTCTATCTCTCTCTCCCTCTCTCTCTCTCTCTCTCTCTCTCTCTCTCTCTCTCTCTCTCTCTCTCTCTCTCTCTCTCTCTCTCTCTCTCGTACCTACTGATAATAGGAAAATCTTTTTAAGCTTTCCTTTGCATGCTTTACATTCTTAAAGTTGTGTGCCATAATCACTATCAAACATTTGTAGTACATACACGCTTGTTATCTCGATTGCGTAAAGTTAGTTATTTGAAAGTCACGTTTTTTTAAGACCCTTTTCAGGCTGCCAAGTGTCAATAACTTATATTCAGATTTGTCATGAGATTACACAAACTTCATATTCCTCTGAAAAGTGGCGGTTTCTAATATGGGCGATATGGGCAACCAGTCATTTTTTTTTTCCTTAGGAGGGGGGGGGGGTGCTTTGAGACCCCAGTGAAAAAAAGAAATATATTGATAACAAGACTAATAAAAAATAAAATGAGACAAGTAATAAGAAATCGAATAATATTTCTATCACCCAAAAATATCCATTATTGCTATAAATAATTATATTTCATTGATATTAATGAT
>NC_090732.1:73849756-73869756 GCF_036898095.1 Palaemon carinicauda
CACGCTCTCTTGCCTCTCTCACATCTATCCTCCTATTTCCCTTAGCTTTCTTCACTCCATCCATCCACCCAAACCTTGGCCTTCCTCTTGTACTTCTCCCATCAACTCTTGCATTCATCAACCTTTTTTTAGCAGACAGCCATTTTCCATTCTCTCGACATGGCCAAACCACCTCAACACATTCATATCCACTCTAGCTGCTAACTCATTTCTTACACCCGTTCTCATCCTCACCACTTCGTTCCTAACCCTATTCACTCGAGATACACCAGCCATACTCCTTAGACACTTCATCTCTTACAAATTCAATTTGTCTCTCCATCACTTTCATTCCCCACAACTCTGATCCATACATCACAGTTGGTACAATAACTTTCTCATATAGAACACTTTATATTCATGCCCAAACCTCTATTTTTTACTACTCCCTTAACTGCCCCCAACACTTTGCAACCTGCATTCACTCTCTGACGTATATCTGCTTCCACTCCACCATTTGCTGCAACAACAGACCACAAGTACTTAAACTGATCCACCTCCTCAAGTAACTCTCCATTCAACATGACATTCAACCTTGCACCTCCTTCCCTTCTCGTACATCTTATAACCATACTCTTACCCACATTAACTCTCAACTTCCTTCTCTCACACACCCTTCCAAAGCTTTTCTTCTGTGTCTGCAGCCAGTACAGTATCATCCGCAAAAAACAACTGATTCACCTCCCATTTATGGTCATTCTTGTCTACCAGTTTTAATCCTCGTCCAAGCACTCGATCATTCACCTCTCTCACCACTCCATCAACATATAAGTTAAACAACCACGGCGACATCACACATACCTGTCTCAGCCCCACTCTCACCGGAAACCAATCACTCACTTCATTTCCTATTCTAACACATGCTTTACTACCTTTGTAAAAGCTTTTCACTGCTAGCAACAACCTTTCACCAACTCCATATAACCTCATCACATTCCACATTGCTTCCCTATCAACTCTATCATACGCTTTCTCCAGATCCATAAACGCAACATGCACATCCTTATCTTTTGCTAAATATTTCTCGCATATCTGGCTTACTGTAAAAATCTGATTCATACAACCCCTACCTCTTCTAAAACCACCCTGTACTTCTAAGATTGCAATCTCTGTTTTATCCTTAAACCAATTAATCATTACTCTACCATACACTTTTCCAACTACACTAAAAAAACTAATACCTCTTGAATTAAAACACTCATGCACATCTCCCTTACCCTTATATAGTGGTACAATACATGCACAAACCCAATCTACTAGTACCATTGACAACACAAAACACACATTAACACTAGATCGGCCACTGATGGTTAACCCCCTAGAACGACCAAGCGGTCAAAATGACCGCACATGAATTTCCATTGCAGTTATGCTAATATTTTTCAATTTATAATTCCTAATTGATTTCTGGTAACTCATGATTATTCTACGATAATGGAGAACTGTTCATGAAATAAATAAGCTGTGGTTTATTTAAACCAAAGCCATTTAAGGGTATAATTATTTTTGTTCAATAGGGAAACTCAATATTAAGGAATGAAATTAATAAAGAATACAATTGCGATAATAACTAAAAAGGCTGCTGAAATTGAAAGAGTATGTGAAAAAATATTAATATGGATACAGAAAAATACAGGTAGGTTCTATGAACAATATCCACATGATCCCTATTACACATACATAGAAAACGCACACATACACACACAAACATACATACATATATATATATATATATATATATATATATATATATATATATATATATATATATATATGCGTATATATATATATATATATATATATATATATATATATATATATATATATATATATATATATTTATATATATATATATATATATATATATATATATATATATATATATATATATATATATATATATATATACACATATATATATATATATATATATATATATATATATGCACATATATATATAATATATATATATATGTATATATATATATATATATATATATATATATATATATATATATATATATATATATATATATATATATATATATATAATGTATACATGTATATATATATATATATATATACATATATATATATATATATATATATATATATATATATATAATGTATACATGTATATATATATATATATATATATATATATATATATATATATATATATATATATATATATATATATATATATATAAATATATATATATATATATATATATATATATATATATATATATATATATATATATATATATATATATATACATATATACGTATATATGTATATACATACATACATACATATATATATATATATATATATATATATATATATATATATATATATATATATATATATATGTGTGTGTGTGTATATTATGTGTGTGTTTATATATATATCATTACAATCCTTACAATGTATGATTTACTGATTACAAATCTGTCTCAAATCATAAAATCATAGCAAATTTGTCAGTTTGCATTCTAATGGATAGTGATGATCGAATGTCAAATCTTAGGAATTTCATACAAACGAGCTCTTGACAATGTTTCTTGGAAATAGGGAGGCACCCATTTTACTGACCAAAGGTTTTCAACATATTGTTCTTTTGCAAGAACGCCTCTGGTATACATAATGCCTATAGTAACATAAATCTATTCAAATGATATGTTAGAATTCTCATCATTCAATTTCATTCCCGCTTCAGTTTCTTTACACTTTTATATGTGTTTGATAATGAAGTCATCCATCAATAATGTGAAACCGCTCAGAACTTGTCCAGGAAAAACTTGAGGTTTGGCAAGGGATGTTGGTCCCGGTATTTCTCGTATTATTTTACGGGCTGTAATTCTCCCGGCATTGACAAGATCCTGTTCTATAACTTCCCACCGTGTTCCATCCTTGCCAGTCGGAGTAGTAGTAGAAGTTTTATGCACATCTACAGTATCTTCTTGTTTGAAAGAGCAACAATGCTTTACAACGGTTCGTTTTCATTATCACTATCATCATGATAATCATCATATTCAGATGAACTTTATTGACTGGCGATATACTCGTTTTCTTCATCTTCAGTTATAGGATCTCCTTCAGATAGGTCGACAAATATGTCACAATTTCATCATTAGACAGAGAGCGTTTGTACGATTTGTTTATCCTTTAGTACTTCAGAGGAAACTGACAGAAACGAAAACATGCCGCCAGACTTACAGGCGCCAGGAATACAAGCTGTCAAACGTTTTGACAGGCGCACCACCATAATTACCATTGGATTGCTGCCTAGCGGTCAAGATGACCATTCGGTCGTTCTAGGTATTTCCTAATATATCTCAAAGGATTATAGCATATTTTATTCTAAACTTATTATCAAAATATATCATGAAAAGTTAGAAAAAGTCAGAGTATCAAGTTTGTAGGGGAAAGATTATAATAGCTCTTTGCATCCGAAAATCAAAATGCGGTCAAAATGACCGCTTGGTCGTTCTAGTGTTAAACAATCTCACCAATCATTCAAGTACAGTCACACCCCCTTCCTTCAACATCTCAGATCTCACACCATCCATACCAGATGCTTTTCCTACTCTTGTTTCATCTAGTGCTCTCCTCACTTCCTCTATTGTAATCTCTCTCTCATTCTCATCTCCCATCACCGGCACCTCAACACTTGCAACAGCAATTTTATCTGCCTCCCTATTATCCTCTACATTCAGTAAACTTTCAAAATATTCCGCCCACATTTTCCTTGCCTCCTCTCCTTTAACAACCTTCCATTTCCATCTTTCACTGTCTCTTCAATTCTTGAGCCAGCCTCCCTTACTCTCTTCACTTCTTTCCAAAACTTCTTCTTATTCTCTTCATATGACTGACCCAATTCCTGACCCCACCTCAGGTTAAGTGCCCTCTTTGCCTCACGTACCTTGCGCTTTGCTTCCACCCTTTTCTCTCTATATTTTTCATACTTCTCTATACTATTACTCGGCAGCCATTCTTCAAAAGCCCTCTTTTTCTCTTCCACTTTTACCTTCACTCCTTCATTCCACCATTCACTGCCCTTCCTCATACTGCCTCCAACAACCTTCTTGCCACACACATCACTTGCAAACTAAACAAAATTTTCTTTTACTAACTTCCACTCCTCCTCTAAACTACCAGTTTCTCTTACTCTCACTTCGTCTAATGCAATTTTCAATCTTTCCTGATATTTACTTTGTACCCACAGTTTTATTAGCTCTTCAACCCTCACTAGCTCCCTTTTACATCCACCTACTCTATTCCCCCACTCTTTTGCTACAACTAATTTTCCTTCCACCAAAAAATTATCATACATACCGTCAGCCATACCACTAATCACGTGCACGTCTTCCAATCTTCCAAACATTCTTTTAGTTATCAACACATAATCCATTAATGCCCTTTCTACTACTCTTCCATTTGCCACTCTTACCCATGTATACTTGTTTTTATCTTTCTTTTTAAAAAACCTAGCACTTATTACCATCTCTTGTTCAACACACATATCTACCAGTCTCTCACCATTCTCACTTTCACCTGTTACGACATACTTCCCAATGACACATTCTACCTCTCCAGCGCCCACTCTAGCATTTAAGTCACCCATGACAACTACATAATTCCTTCTACCCAGTCCTTCTACACACCTAGTTAATTCATTCCAGAACTCATTCCGCTCTTCCTCACATCCCAACAGCCCCTACCCAACCTAACCCTTACCCACATTAACCTAGATGATATCTCCTTCCATTCCACTACTTTACCTGTCATCCATTCATTCAGCAATAAAGCCACACCCTCTTGCTCTTCCCCTTTCAATCCCAGACACTCTACCAGACATTTCACCAAACATCACTTCACCCTTTCCTTTCATCTTTGCCTCACGCAAGGCCAATACATCCATCCTTCTATTCCTAAACATACTTCTAATCTCACATCTTTTACTCTCTATCGTACTATATCCAAAACTAAAGTGCGGGGAGCAGTCACTCTCCCCCCAGCTCCATCTCTTTGCTGATGTCTCGCAGGATTATATATGTATACTCTATATATGTAAACATATAAATATGTATATATGTATATATACATATACATATACACACACACACACACATATATATATATATATATATATATATATATATATATATATATATATATATATATATATGTCATAAGCTTTGTATGAAAAAATATGTACAAGCATATGTTTTATACAGTGAGATTAATTACCTTTTCAAGGGTACTATGACCGTCATAAATTTTCTGTTCTCGAACATTGAACTCTGTTATAGGCTACGCGTGTTATGTCTGGTAGGTAACGTATTGCAAGCTTATTGGTGGGAGTATATTTCCATTACAGTGGCGATTGCAACAAAATCTAGGAATTCAGTATATTGACAGAGCAACATTGCATTTACATGTTCTGAGGGGTAATCAGTACCACTCGAGGGATCATTAGAATAAGAAGGTACTAGTCCGAAGAGTATTGGGCTGGGTAGGGTGTATTCACGAACCTTTTTATAATAATGTGAAAAACCTAAGTTCCGATATCAGATAATCCGTCGACATGTAACAAAATGTTTGTCAGTTGAAAGATTTTCTGTTTGCGTATGGTGTGAGCTAAGCTGCTTTTTAAGCCGGTAAAAGAAACGTTCTAGATGCCAAGCTATGCGAAGACTATCATAGCAGAGACTGCTGCTCTGGAAAATGAAAACGAAGAACAGCTAGTTTTAGTGATGTCGACAAAGAATATAGACGAGAACAACAAACGAAGGACTTAGGAAATAAATTAGATAACCCAGGCGAGTTAACAAACAGATTATGAGTTGAATGAGAGGAGGAGCTGTGCACAACCCCAGCATATCCAATGTATATAAACAAAGCTCAAATCCACAGGAGTGGGAGCACACATGCACAGTCGAGTGAAGATACTCAAAATTTTGTTGTTTGAAAATTGCTAGAATTCCAGGCAAGTGCTATATCTTTTGATGATCAACACCCTAATGAAGGGTTTCAATCAATCAATGTGTTTTTAGAGACTTTGAAGTAGCCACATATGGGTCGTCACAAAGAGAAAAAGCAATACAAGTAATTAGGTTGCTGAAATATTCTCTGGCAATTTAGGTAATGGGTTGGCCACAAGACAGTTTAAGAAGTTTTACTGAAAAAAAGCCTGTTTAATTGGGAAATACACCTTGCCCGATGCCAGGAAATGTGATATGAAAGAAAACTACAGACCAAAATTTTGAGAGGTGGAGTCGGTTCTTGGTTTTCCAACTCGTATTTTCCGAAATTGTGATTTGTATGCTACTCGAAGTACAAATCCTCAAGAAGGTGATAAAAAACAAATTGCCTGTAAACATATTCGCAGATTATTAAACCTGTATTTATGTGGTTATTTGTTCGATGAGAATCCCTCGTTAGCAGATGTAGTGATGGCGATACAAAGAATTCTAGAGTTTTTCAAAAGCAAAAATGACAGAGAATAACTGCCACGATTCCAGAAAGGTAGCAACCATATGAAGACCTCATCAACCCCCAAACTGGGAGAGGGTAGAACAAAATTAGCAGGTAAGAAGAGTCTTCAGATGTTAGCAGTATTGGGAAGACGGTCAAGAACGAGTGGAGTACACTTGCCTACAGACGTCTATCTTGAGTGCCCAGCAAAAAAAGCAGAGGGCTGCCGCGCTCTGGCACACGCACACCAACCCCCAACCCCCATCCAACATCCGAGGAAAAGGAAATATCGGAAGGGGGAGACAAGGGAGGTTGATGCCCCACCCCCATCATGAAATCAGAAGCAGTTGAGCGGGCAGTGGTGACCCCATCGGTAACCCGCACCTCACTCTTCCCCACAGCCCTAGAGACAGGAGCAGGGGACCGTGATATTGCAAGAGAGGTCATTAGCATGCTTCGGTATCCTAATGTACTGCTTCTTGAACAAGAAGTCTCCTCAAACCCACCACAGTCAGCGGCATCCATCTTCCTCAACACACCAGCAGGAAATAAACTACTGGTAAGGCATACTACGATCGTCCACTTTAAGTTGGAATCTGTGCAAAGTATACAAGATTTTTTTGACTGGCCCACGTTAGGAGTTACATCAATCAAATGGGGAAAAGATGGAATAGCAGTTAATGCAAAATGGTGCATTTTGGTTATGGAAAGTCATGAGAGAGTGAGTGTTTGCGTGGGAGAGGAGAGACAATTAAGCAAGGTAACAGCTGTACCTGAAAGAGGAGAAGTATTGCCTCCCCAGACATTTACGAGCATATCAGTGACCCCATGTCAGCCTCTCCCTGAAGGAACCAAAATCATTGTTAAACATCATGACAAATGGGCACCTGTAGTCATAGAGGGCTTCTCACGGGGTGGACATTACAATAGATAATCTGTCAAATAAGAGAATTATGTTAGGAAGTGATTCTGTAAGTGAATTGGAGTCATGTGAAATTATTAATAATGGGATCTTGGGAGCCAAAACTCTAACCCGCACAGACGAACGCACTCAGAACTTGATTATGCAAGAGGGAAAACTATGTCCGCCAGAATATCAACCTGTACCTATTAACATTGTTAATAATTATTACGATGAAATTGAAACTTGACAGGTTGAGCCGATCAGGTCAAGACCTTATAAGGTACCCATTCATTTCCAAGGAGAGATAGAAAGGGAAATTAGTAAATTATGGAAACAAGGGATTATCGAGAAGAGCGAATCCCCCTGGGCTTCGCCAATTGTAGCTGTTGGGGAAAAGGATAGATACTATGCCAAAGCAGAATGCCTGGAATATGACAGTACCAGAGCAACAATTGTCTAATCGTTCTCCTTCAGACTTTGTGAAAGAAGTGCAGAAGAATAATATAATTTGTTATAAGTGTGCCAAAATGGCCATATCTGTAAGGAATATTGGTTAAACAAACCGAAAGCAGTCACCCAAGTGGTTAAGGGTAATTCAACTCCATAGAATATGAAGACGAAGAATCAAACAGGAAAGGGCGTCAAGGAAAATAAACCAGTTACTGTTTACACGATGAACAGGACAAACCCAAACAGCGGGGATGCTTTTAAACCGTATATTTATGAAGATAAGTTAGCCGCTCTGGATAGGGGCAAGCAGATCCCGGTGAAAATATTGTGCGACACTGTATGTGATCATAGTTTGGTGACGCGAGGTGAACACCAGATGGTGGAACAGTCTCTAACAGGAGATTCTATCATTTTGAAAAGAATAGGAGGTGTGATGGTTACCCCTATTTGCTGTTTGAAACTGTCATACCAGTTGATGACAGGTCCTTTTGATCTTGCGGCAAGAGATTCATTGGCTGTCGAAGGAGTAGAAGTCCTACTGGGGAATGAGGTTAATGGAGTGCCGTTTGGTCATTTTCCCATTGAAATGAAGAAACCACTGAAGTATAACCCTAATACTGAACTCGAGAATTGATATCAATATATGTTTCATAGTTGTGTGACGACTAGAAGTATAACAAAGAAAGTGGCAGCAGAAGAAGACAGAGAAACTGAAGGACATGATGAACCTGGAAGAATTTTTACAATAAGAAATTTTCAAAGACAGTTTGGTCATTTTCCCATTGAAATGAAGAAACCACTGAAGTATAACCCTAATACTGAACTCGAGAATTGATATCAATATATGTTTCATAGTTGTGTGACGACTAGAAGTATAACAAAGAAAGTGGCAGCAGAAGAAGACAGAGAAACTGAAGGACATGATGAACCTGGAAGAATTTTTACAATAAGAAATTTTCAAAGACAGTTTTCCGGAGGAGAGCTCACAAAAGAAGCCAAGAGAAGAAGAATGAAGGAATAATGAATTGGATGTCTAAGAAGGAGGGGACTTGGAAGAAATTGAAAACTAAGCATTAGAATTAGAATAAGTGACTTGGAAAAGAGTCATAGGATTACAACGGAAGGATATAACGTTAACGAAATTAATGTACACTGTGGTGGATGAGACGGAGGTGCAGCAGTCTCCCAGCTGTTATTACCTCAAGGATGGATTGCATATGAGTAAGCATAGATATGCCGATATCACTGGGAATGCCGAATGGGGCATATACTGTCAGATATTGATGCCTACCTACACCACTGAGAAGAAAGGTGATCATCGTAGCACATGAGATTGAACACATGGGAATAAGAAAGACAACAGAAAAGATTATTATTCTTATTATTATTATTATTATTATCATTATTATTATTACCTGCCACAACCCTAGATGGAAAAGCAGGTTATTATAAGCCCACGGGCTCCAACCGGGAAAATAGCCCAGGCAGAAAGGAAAAAAAGAAAAATATATATTTTGAGAACAGTAACCAGTAACAACATCAAAATGAATATTTATATAAACTATTAAAACTCTAACAAAACAAGGGAGTGAGAAATAAAATGAAATAGTGTACCGAGTGTACCGTCAAGCAAGAGAACTTTAACCCAAGACAGTGGAAGACCATGGTACAGAGACTATGGTACTACCCAAGACTAGAGAACAAACATTTGATTTTCGAGTGTCTTCTCCCAGAAGAGCTGCTTATCATAGCTAATTAGTCTCTTCTACCCTTACTTAGATGAAAGTGACTACTGAACAATTATAGTACAGTAACCCCCTAGGTGAAAATTTTTTTTGTTGGCATGTGTATGAGGAAAGAAGAGAGTATGTAATAAATATGCCAGACTATTCGGTGTATATGTAGCCAAAAGGAAAATAAACCGTAACCAGAGAGGAGGATCAAATGTAGTACTGTCTGGCCAGTCAAAGGACCCTATAACTCTCTAGTGGTAGTATCACAACGGGTGGCTGGTGCCTGGACAACCTACTACCTATATGAAACGCTTTTTCTTGCCTAGCGTGTATAAGGATCTGTGCCAGTTTTGCCGTTTATATCACGTTTGTCAGATGGCTGGAATGCCTAATGATGACATCAATAAAACTCCCTTACATCCGATTAAAGCACGAGGAAAACTCTTCAGTAAGGTAATGATGGACATTTTGGGGCCGTTACCGTCAATGAAGAAAGGCCACAAATATATGTAATCTTTAATGTTTAAACTGACAAAAAACCCTGAAGCCATACCCGTCAAGAACTTCAGTGCCAAAGTAATTCCCAAGAAATTACCAGACTTTTTTTTTACAAAGTTTTTTATTCCGGAGATCGTTCAGAGTGACAGAGGAACAAGTTTCTTGTCAATTTTTTTCAGGACGTAATGAAAATATTGGATGTGAATCAATAACTTGCTACTGCCTATCCCCCAAAGACCTTGAGAGTATGTTGATAAAGTACTGCAACAAAATAGAAAATGATTGGGACATCGGGCTACCTTTGAGGTTATTTGAGGTATGCAATGCTTATCAAGAAAGGATGGGATGTAGTGCGAATGAAATGGTGTTTGGACGAGAAGTAAGAGGACCGATTAAAATGTTGGAAGGAAAATGAAAAGATTAATAGGAAACCGATAGACAATATGTCGAGAACTTGAGGGAAAGGATCAACGAAATAAGAAAGTTTTTCATTGAAAACCTGAAAATGAGCCATGGAAAACTGAAGAAAAGGTTTGAAATGAAAAATACGAACAGAGAGTTAACGGTAAGACAAGTGGTGTTGGTTTTCGTACCGATAAGGAGATTCCCTCTCACCAACAAGTTGCAAGGACCAATCTGAATTTTGGAGAAGTTCAGAGACCTAACCTATATTATCGAAACACAAGGATGAAAGAAAAGCCAAAGGAAGCAACCCATTAACTTATTGAAACCATACTTAAGTGAAAACAGGACCGAAACTTCACAGGTATGTATAGCTCAAACCATTCTGTCCACGGAAGACGAAGACGGATATGAGGAAGGTCCTGTAAGTTACCTAAATAATTAATTCAACATTAGTAACTTAGAAGAGAAATTAATGCATATGCACAAGGAGCAGCAAGAGGAACTGAGGCAATGTATTAAAAGTTTCCTTAAAATTGTCTCAGACGTTGCAAAATGAACCAACTAAACGATGCACGAGATAAACCGTAAGTCTACAGAGAGACTATTCAAACAACCCGTCTATCAATTTCTTCGTATAATCGAGAAGTCATGGAAAAATATGGGGAAAATTTTTTGCAAAGGAATTAGCCAAATAAAGTTCTGCATGCATGCTTGTGGATATACCCAACGTATCTCTCAAGCTGTGTATGGACCTTCAAAAGTTGAATTAGATCGATGTGACCGACAATAATCCATTGTTACTCATAGACCAACTATTCGACAACATTGGACAAGTGAGGTTCGTCTCTAAGATCGATTTGTTAGAAGGTCATTGTCAAATTCCTTTGGACAACAATGCAAAATTATTATCAGGTTTTATAAACCTGTTTGGGTTGTATCAATACACAGTCATGCCATTTGGTCTAATGAACGCACCCTCTATATTTCAACGAGTGATGGATAATCTTTTAGGATCAATTGAAGGAGTAGGTGTATAGGAGCAGGTGTATATCTCCACGATATTGTGATATATTCCTCGACCTGGGAAGAACATCTTAGAATCCTGGCGAAGGTATTTCATAAGCTGCAAGAGCACATCTGGCAATTAACCTGAAGAAGAGCGAATATAGAAAGGCAACAGTTCAGTACTTAGGATTTGAAGTCGGCAAAGAAGAAATCACCCTGTTAACCGCTAACATAGGAGGAATAATGAAAGCTTTACCTACCCCAATGAGGAAGCCATTACAACGGTTTCTAGTAATGACAGAATTCTTCATACTGTTTTACCCAAATTTTTTTTATTCTGCAGTCGCTCCCTTGACAGATTTGATTAGCCCCAAGAAAAAGTTTGTAAAGACCAACGAGTGGCAGGAATCATCCGATATGATAAAGGTCACATAAACTTCAAAACTGGTACTAGAAGCACCAGATTTCAACAAGAAATTCCTTATCCAAGTGTATGCGTCAGACATTAAGACTGGAGCTCTCCTATTGCAAGAAGAAAAGGAAGGAATTCCTGACCCCATCTGTTTCTTGTCGTCGAAGCTGAAGAAGCACCGACGGCCCTATTTAACAGTTGAAAAGGAAGTTTGAAGTATATGTAAATAAACCACAGAATAATTAATTACGGCTTATTCATATAACAAGCCTTCAACTTTTGTTAATAAAATTAGGAAAAATAAATAAGGATAACTCGATAGTCATTATGTTTGCAACCATTGGTATTAATGTAAATTGTATATTCGGGCTGAATATTTGAATTAAGGCCTGAAATAAATATTTTTTTTGATGGGAGCTATCTTACGAGGCTGGTCCAACATGAAAAGAAATGAATTTATTGACGTAAATTATTTGTGTATTGACGAGATGTATAGCCACCTCGTAAGGTGAGTTCTACTCATGTGAGGTTAAGTAAATGTAAGAAAATTAGATAAGACTTTCACCATTCATTAAGTTATTTTTGCATTCAGTTACATATATAAAAATTTACAGTTTTTATAGAATGAAATCTTTATTTCACGTAGTTTTGTTACAAAGTCTTATGCAAACTTGTTTAAATATTTGCTGTATGACACACACACTTAGCATTGCATCATGTTTCCACGTGGTTGGAAGTTGCAGGAAGGTTCTAGGCTTGAAATTACTTATATATATATATATATATATATATATATATATATATATATATATATATATATATATATATATATATATATATATATATATATATATATATATATATATATATATATATATATATATATATATATATATATATATATATATATATATATATATATATATATATATATATATATATATATATATATATATATATATATATATATATATATATATATATATATATATATATATATATATATATATATATATATATATATATATATATATATATATATATATATATATATATATATATATATATAAGATTTATATACACACACACATATATATATATATATATATATATATATATATATATATATATATATATATATATATATATATATATATATATATTATATATATATATATATATATATATATATATATATATATATATATATATATATATATATATATATATATATATATATATATATAGATATATATATATATATATATATATATATATATATATATATATATATATATATATATATATATATATATATATGTGTGTGTGTGTGTGTGCGTGTGTGTGTGTATATATATATATATATATATATATATATATATATATATATATATATATATATATATATATATATATATATATATATATATATATATATATATATATATATATATATATTTTTTTTTGGGCTCAAGCCATGTCGTCCTGATGGAAGTTCCTATAGGGTAGCGTCCTAGGGTATATTACAACTACGGCGATATTCCCAGAGAATTTACCTTAAGGTACCAGAATTCTAACTCCTGGAGCGAGTATCCCTCGTGAAAGGGATATCGCGACATATCAGAGGACGTATTCTAGACACGTCACATGGCAATCTACGACCTGAACAGAGATTTCGTCTCGTAGGAGGTGATTGACGAGATACGAATTCTGGAAAGAAAAAGGGGAGCCGCTCCCAAGGCTTCCCTATCCTCCGATTCGTATGCGTGCCTGGCGCCAATCCTGGCGCCATCTGTATTCCTTTTTGCGTAGCTTAACAACTCGGTGTTTTTTCCTGTTTTTCTCTCAAATCTTGGATTTATTCAGCTTTTCATGGCTTCTCCGTCTTCGTTGGCCTCGCATAAGTTGAGTATAGTGTCTGTTATGTATAAATGTAGGCTCTTGGTAAAATTTTGAGTGATTAATAGGATTAATCTTTGATACAAGAGCCGTAGCCTACCAGAGGTGTCCTGGACACTGTCACTCGCTAGGTATAAATTAGTTAGTCAGAGTGACATTCCTGGTTGTTTTGCTTTAATAAATTTTAGCTATTTAGCTTTACATAGGATTTCCTTTCGTGCTTAGTATTATTTGGCGAAGTATTCGCCATTCTGGCCTACGCTAGGCCATGTAGCCTAGTCGTTTGGTCCTAGTACTTCATGCATGATTTTGGTTTTTCCGAGTGTAATTAAAATTTTATTGAAGCTTTAGGCTATATTTTATACATTTAAGACTGTGTGGAATATTTCCAAGATTGTATACGTGTGAGTTTCGGTGAATTAGGTAATCGATTCTCTTGGTGCCTAGGCTAATTGCTTATGGAGCCTTAGTATACTTTATCATACTCCCCGGTTGCTTTCTTTTCTTCGGAGAAGGTGTGCAATCCCTTTCCCTCTGTTTAAGCCTTGGGCTTATCCCTAAGTGGTTTTTTCCGAATTTATTTTCGATAAAACTCTACTAGGGTGTTACTGTACCTTCCTGTTCCAGTAAGTCTGGTTCAAAGAGGGACAGAACAACAGAGTTTTTAGTCTGAGTCCGTGTTGTCTGGCTTGGGGCAGAGTCTCCCTCGCTGACCTAACACTTACAAAGGGAGCTTAGCTCCCTTAGGTCACTACCGAAGGTTTCTGTAAGTTATGATTCCTTCTTTTGTGATCGACCAGACTAAGTCCTGTTGCTGTTCTCGGGGGAGGATAAGTTCTTCCCTTGGGAGTAGCAACGCCTTCCTTGCTTTGGTGCTCTGGAAACTGGCAAGTATTGCTGGCCCTTTCCCTTAGATCTCCCTTAGGCTAAGACAAAGTTCTTGGCTGCGGGTGATCTGTCACTAAAGCAAGGTTGGCAGGACCCTCTTGTCCCTTCCCCCTCTATCTCTGTAATGGCCTAGCCATTACTGTACTGTACCTTGCCGGCCGGCAGAGCTGGCCGGCAGGGGTATTACTGTACTGTACGTCGTTCTACTTCTGGACCTAGTATAGGTTGGGATGTGGAATTGACTAAGCCCATTGCCGGCCGGCAGAGATGCTGGCCGGCAAGGGTCTTATGTTTTCGAGTGCTGCCCGGACCTCTCTTGGTCCCTCATCCATGCCTGCCGGCAGAGCCGGACGGCATTGGTCAAGGAAGCCTGAATTAAGTTTCTCCCCTTCCTTATATGCACTCTTTCGGTTGCCGGCCTTGGGGGGTTGTGTACACTCTTATCCCGGCATCCATTCTATTTTCTTCTAGTGCTGTACCTGTCCCGGCTGCCGGCCTATGAGGCCGGCAGCCGGGCAGGTGTAGTCTTCTGGTTCTTTTGCTGCCGGCTGGCATCGGTCTTGTACCTTTGCCGGCCGGCTTATGTCAGTCCTTGTCTGCCAGTCACCAAGAGTGTGGCCGGCAGCTGGGTACTACCTTGTGTAGTTGCTGGCCGGCAGTCATTGCCGGCCAACACTGGCTGTTGCCGGCCGGCAGTTGCTGCCGACCGGCACAGGCATTTGAACCAGAGTGCTGCCGCCCTATAGCTGTTAAGTAGTATACTTTAAAGCTAGTTGTGGTGTGTGCCGGTCGGCAAAGGCAGGCCGGCACACATCCTCCTATACTGTACTAGTATTCTTCTGTATAGCATATACAGTAAGAAGAAAACTATAGTAAAGGTTTAGGTACAGCACTGTATCTTCTAACACTATTGTGTTTTCCTGCACAGCCCTTTGCTGTTGCCCTCAGATAGGAAGCAGAGTTCTTCCCTGTCTATTATCCAGGATTTTAAAATCATTGCCTAGGTGTGAGCTCCACTTGTTTCCTCTGGAAACCTTGCATTGGTTACTCTAGAAGAGATAAACCATTTTGATTTTATTATCTGGAAGGCTGCAGCAATGGGTTGTGAGGGAAACACAAGTGTGTGTCTTTCCTTTCTGAATTGTTATGCTATACTATGCATATCCAGTGATACATAGTTCACTTGATACTCATGGAAATTTCTTCTCTTTACAGAAGGACACTCCGAAGTGGGGAAGTGCTTTCTGCAATGTCAGCAGCAAGAACCTCTGCGGACATGAGTTTTATAGGAGACACGCAGCATACGCTGTCTCCAAGGATGATCTCCGGTATTGGGACCCTCAGGTATGTACTGTGTGCACTAACCTGATTAATGAGACATTTCAATAGCTAGGAAGAAGCTTCGTACCTGGGTAAGGGGCTTCCAAAAGAACACTTCTGGCCCTTATCTTCCAAGTGAGAAGATGAGGGCGTATCTTTTCCCTAAGGCATCAGCTGATGCAGTGATTCCCCAGCCTCAAGAGGAGATCCCCTAAGTTCAGATCCAGGTGGATGCTGAAGTCGCGGTCGCGATGCAAGACATCCAGCTAAATGACAGGATATCTGATGTGGACGGGTGTCAGGAGGAAGACCTCCTGGCAGAAGCCCAGGATGAAGTTCAAGCCCGTCTCCATCGGCCGGTCTCCCAGTAGAGCTGGGACAGGCCCTCTCTTCTATTGTTGGAATGATCCAACAAATGCAGAAGGAGAATCAGGAGAAGGCGGCTGCAATAGAACTGCGAATGCAGTGCCTTGCAGAATCACATGGGCCCCAGAAAAAGCTCAATGTGAAAGACCTTCCCTTGTGCTCAGATGCTAACCCATGGAGGTATGCTGAGCACATGCCGATGACGACTGGAAAGATCGTCATCTCGGATAAGCTGGGCTCAGTTCCCCTGGAGGGTGGAATTCTGGCCCAGCAAGGCATCATATCCGGACTGTTATGTCCGACTGAGGAAGGAACCAGCTTCAAAGGAGGAGACAGAGTCGAAGGAGGTCATAGTGATGGACCATGCTAAGGCTCACGCTCTACTTTCATCCTCGATGAAAGAGAGGGGCTTCTCTAACTCAAAGGTAGCTGCATTGAATAGGAAGCTCCCTTCCTTTGTGTCCTCGCCTACTAGAGCCTTCCCCCTTTTACAGAAAGGGTTTCTGGCTGTACTAAAAGCAATCGAGGCCGGCAAGACTTGCCCCTCCCTAGAGGAGTGTAAACCCTTGTCGCTGGCCCTGCCTATGGACCACAAAGACTGGAAGGACGTCCATCTTACGTTCTCAGTGGGAAAGTTGGAGGCTGATATTGCCGGACGTCAGTTCGGCAAGGACCTCCCTAAGCTGTCTGACTTTCTTTTGCGAAGTGAGTTCGATACAAAAGAAAGACTGACTGCCTCAATGTCTCTTCAGACTACTCTCGAGACGATGGCAAGTGACCCCAAGGTCCATGAAATGTTCATGGTAGTGGCCAAGCCTCATCTGGCCACAGTGACGAAGGACCTTTATGGCTTCGTCAAGGCAAGGAGAGCTTGTAGGGAGTTCGTGTTTACCTCGGCTACGGTGAGGCACGAGCTAAAGAAACTAATCTCCTCCAACATTTGGGGAAAAGACCTTTTTCCCTACCGACTTGGTCAAAGAAGTTTTTGATAAAGCTGCCTCGGAGAATAGAAACATTCTCCAGAAGTGGGGCCTGGCTATCAAAAGAAAGTCTTCCCCGGATGAGGGTCCTCAACCAAAGAGGAAGACTATGAGGACTAGGCTTCCGTCTCGGCCAGCCAAGCCTCTTAGACAGCAACAGCAACTGCAATTGCCATTGCCCCCAGTGCCCCAGATCGTGGCACAAACCCCGACCACCTTTCAGTGGGTACCCCAGGCCGTGTCGACACAGTCCACGGCATTCACCCCAGCGTTCGAAGGGCAGTCTACTTCCTTTCGAGCAAAGCCTAGAGGAGCAGCCAGAGGCTCGTCTAGACGCCCCTCAAGGGGAAGGGGATTCAGGGGTGGTCGTGATCAGGAAGGCAAGACCTCAGGACGGCAGTCCAAGTGAGGTGATACCGGTAGGAGGGAGACTTCTGAAATTTCGGGATCGGTGGACCTTCGATCCCTGGGCCCACAGCCTACTCAAGAATGGACTGAGCGGGAGCTGGTACAGCACTCCACCCCCGTACCTTCGGTT
Organism: Palaemon carinicauda; assembly: GCF_036898095.1. Taxonomy (NCBI): domain Eukaryota; kingdom Metazoa; phylum Arthropoda; class Malacostraca; order Decapoda; family Palaemonidae; genus Palaemon; species Palaemon carinicauda. The sequence continues at coordinate 73,867,678 of NC_090732.1, forward strand.
TTTTCCAACACTCCACCACCGTTATGGAGGAGTACGTTCAAGAACGGTTGGAGAAAAAGGGTGAAGCCCATCAATTTCTAAGGGAGGCTGTTTTGTGTTCCAGAAAGACTCGGAAAAGCTCAGAGTCATTCTGGACTTGTCGCCACTTAACAAGTTCATAGTGAATTGCAAATTCAAAATGCTAACACTGCAACACATAAGGACCTTACTGCCCAAAAGGGCATATTCCGTCTCTATAGACTTGTCAGACGCCTACTGGCACATTGCAATTAGCCATCGACTCTCCCCCTACCTAGGGTTAAGGCTACAACGAAGACTATACGCCTTCGAAGCCATGCCATTCGGGCTAAACATAGCCCCAAGGATTTTTACGAAGCTTGCGAGCGTAGCTCTCAAACAATTTCGCCTAAAGAGAATTCAGGTAGTAGCCTACCTGGACGACTGGTTGGTGTGGGCAGCATCCGAGACAGAATGCTTGCAAGCTTCCAGTCAAGTGATCCAGTTCCTAGAGTACCTAGGCTTCAAGATCAACAGAAAAAGTCTCGACTTTCTCCATCTCAAAAGTTCCAGTGGCTAAGATCCACTGGGACCTTTTGTCACACCGTTTCTCCACCCCGGCGAAGAAAAGGAAGGAGATAGCGGGTTCTGTCAAGAGACTTCAAGATTCCGAAAGGATATCAAGACACGAGCAGGAGAGAGTACTGCGCTCTCTCCAGTTTGCTTCGGTGACAGACCCAGTGCTAAGAGCACAGCTAAAGGATGCAATCGGAGTTTGGAGAAGTTATGCATCAAACGCGTGAAGAGATCTGAGAAGACCAGCCGCTTCGGCTAAGTACTCTTCTCAGGCCTTGGTCCCAAGCCAGACATCTAAAGAAGTCAGGTTCTTCTTCAGCCACCTCCCCCGTCGGTGACGATTCACTCAGACGCCTCAAAGGAGGGATGGGGAGGTCACTCTCATCGGAAAAAAGTCCAGGGGACTTGGTCCAGGCTATTCAAGACCTTTCTCATGAAACTTTCTAGAAGCTAGGGCAGTGCTCCTTACCTTAAAGAAAGTCTCCCAGCGTCATTCGTTCCACATAAAGTGGTAATAGACAGCGAGGTAGTTGTAAGATACTTGAATCGACAAGGATCGAGGTCACCACCTCTCAACCAGGTGATGTTGGCCGTCTTCCGATTGGCGGAAAAGAAGAAGTGGTACCTGTCGGCAGTTCACCTTCAAGGAGTCCGCAATGTGACAGCGGACGCTCTATCCAGGTTCACACCGATAGAGTCGGAATGGTCCTTAGACGCAGGATCATTCTCCTTCATTCTGAATCAGTCCCAGAACTGCAGATAGACCTCTTTGCGACGAAAGACAACAAGAAGTTGCCCCTGTACGTGCGCCGTACGAGGACCCCTTAGCGGAAGCAGTGGACGCGATGTCCCTCGACTGGAACAGATGGTCCAAGATTTATCTGTTCCCTCCTCACAACCTTCTGTTGAGGGTCCTCAAAAAACTGAGATCCTTCAAAGGGTAGCGGCAATAGTGGCCCACAAGTGGCCGAACAGCGTGTGGTTCCTCCTGGCATTGGAACTGTAGCTGAAGTTTGTACCACTACCAGATCCAGTTCTGACCCAGCGAGTCCAGAAGTCAACTGTCTGCGCTTCATTACAGAAAACCCGGACCCTGCAGTTCATGATTTTCTCTCCCTAGCGGTGAGAAAGCGTTTCGGGATTTCGAAAGCCAGTATAGACTTCCTTGAGGAATATAAATGCAAATCTACTAGAAGGCAATATGAGTCATCTTGGAGAAAATGGGTGGCCTTTTGTCAAGGCGAAGATTCCGCAGGAGATCTTGACAGACTTCTGCTTATCTTTTTTCCCCACCTCCATGGTCAAGGGTTGGCAGCGAACACGATTTCAGCGTGTAAGTCTGCTTTGACAAGACCCATTCTATATGCCTTCCAGGTCGACCTAGGTAACGAGATCTTTAATGAAGTCCCGAAAGCCTGTGCTAGGCTCAGACCTTCAGCACCTCCAAAGCCCATTTCATGGTCTTTAGACAAGTTCTTCATTTCGCTTCTCTGTTGAGCAATGAAG
>NC_090732.1:73874756-73882256 GCF_036898095.1 Palaemon carinicauda
GAGAGTAAGAGAGAGGGGGAGATGGCTGTCTTAAAGCTGGGATTCTCTATCTATCTATGCAACCCGGAGGTTGCCTCTATACTCAGCTTAGCCACTTCCATAAGCTTCGAGGAGAGCAAGCTCAGGAAGTGTGAAGGCTTGCTTAGGCCTAAGAGTTGCAAAGTATTGTTCTCTCGAACACATATTCACGCAATGTCAGATGAATTCACTCAGTCCGCAGGCTTCGCCTACCCTTTTGTCCCCGAAATAAGAAAATAGATGTGAACTATCACTATTTTTGGGGGGAAATTAGCAAAGCATATTGCATATTGCGTATTTTCTCTCAAACATGACGCAATACCTCATGAAAATATGTATATAAAAAAAGCATTAAAAAAGCCTTTGTTCCTATCTTGTTTAGGCACATGAAACTCTGAAACAGGTTACGTAAGAATTCGTAACAAACATACCTGAAATAAAAATTATATTTCCAAATTAACGTAAATTTACATATACTGACTTGAATAAAGAATTAACAACGAAAGTCTTAAGCACTTTGCATAATAAACTTAAATCTATGTGAGAAGAACTCCTCTAAAGAGGTAGCTAACCTATCTTCAATAACATGAATAAAATCATGAATCAACTACTCTCTTTACTCTACACTAGACCAGCTTTATATATATATATATATATATATATATATATATATATATATATATATATATATATATATATATATATATATATATATATATATATATATATATATATATATATATATATATATATACACATATATATGAATATATATATATATATATATATATATATATATATATATATATATATATATATATATACTGTATATATATATATATATATATATATATATATATATATATATATATATATATATATATATATATATATATATATATATATATATATATATATATATATATATATATATATATATATATATATATATATATATATTACGACCCATTTGGCCGTAAGACAGGTTCTTTATATTTCAATATTCATAGGGATCGTAGGCTGTAAGAAAGTACACTGAGTATGAGGAATGTGGAAACAAACACCAGAATAAAATAAACTATTTAATTACATACTACACTTAATACTAAACAAGCCTTGTGAGAAAACTTAACAGTAAATACGAGCAATAACAATAACGGGCTCACAAAGATACCTAATGCTTGGAAGCTAACCCTAACAAAGCAAAGAAAGGACATAACATGCCAAAGGCTCAAATAATAATAACACGGGCCCAAAACCACTAACCTATAATTATAAGATTCAAGGAAGACTATAGAAAATAAAGACAGGAAAACCTTATATCTCCTACCTAACCGTGTTTGTACTAAACTTAAAACTAACCCAATACCAACAATTTAACATAACATGATAAATATAAATGTGATTGATAATTATATACACAAATCCTCGCGTACAACGAAATGCACAGGAATCTCTTAAACCTCCCAGCAGATATACGGGGGAACACACAAATTGTCTAGGTAGACTCAGGGGTTGGCATCAATTCTGAGGAACAACATAGGATAATTACATCTTACCTGCTAATTTCCTCCCTACGGGCCTCCTCACGAGCCATTAGCTCTCCTGGACATGCAGCTCAAGACGGACAGGACAGTGGTTGGCGTAACACCTCCTACGTGGTGGGACAGTGACGACCACGTCTTCCGCCAAATCCTCAGGCGGGAATCAGGAATACAGGTGTCGCAAGTGACGATAACCTGCGATATCACAGCCTGATCCAACTCCACAATGCACATACGCCGTAGATGGTTCAGCACATCTACGGAAAACCACTTCCAAGGAACGTCCGTCGGAATATTCCTCCAAAAAGGCGTAATATCAATCTCCAGAAGGCTGCCAGCAAAAGAGCGTACGTCCAGAAGCTTATACAGGCCCGAACTGCCTTAGCCCGGCCTCCACTTACTGCACTACAGTTCCGTTCCAACTCAAACCCAAATAAAAACAACCAGTAACACGACAGTTAGGCAATTAACAACAAGAGGAGGAATCACTGGGCAAAACCACTGAACGTTACGTTAATGTAAAAAAAAATACAGTTACTGAACTGAATATAATAGAGCACTTAAAACTAAAGTACAAGGCGGATTTAAGAAAACAAACAAGCAATAAATTACGCTAATTTGACACCTTCCTTACTCTGAAAAAAAAAAATATTATTCAAATAGAATTTATTTTTTTTAGTACCACACAACCATATAACATACTAGAAAATAACCATATAGAAAACTTAATCTAAAACACCCTACAAGAGAAAAAGAGACAACTTAATCTAAAATATCCTACAAGGAAATAAAGACAACCTAATCTAAAATATCCTGCAAGGGAAAAATAAGAAAACAGACTTAGGACAAAGACCGAATCGATACACCATTTTAAATATGATAGAAAAATTAACTACCTTAAATATAATTTTCAATACAAACCTCGAAGGAGAAATGAGAAGGGCGAGGGGAGTAGAGAATTAACCAGACTTACATCCTAGAAAGGGCATCAGGAATACAGTTATCAGCACCCTTAACATGATTAATACTTAAAGCAAACTCCTGTAGCTGAAGAGCCCAACGCAAAATCCTCTGGTTTGAGCCTTTAATTCTTTCAATGAACACCAAAGGGTTATGGTCCGTCCAAATTTCTACGGGAAAGGAAAAATTGGTAGCATATGGCTTGAAATGAGCCATGGTACGAATTAAAGCTAGAGCTCCTTCTCGATGGTAGAATACCTTCTCTCAGCATCCAGCAACTTACGACTAAAGTATGATACTGGACGTACTCCATCATCTTCATGTCTTTGAAAAAGTAATCCACCTATACCCACATGACTGGCATCTGCAACCACAATAAAAGGTTTCTGAAAGTCAAGAGATATGAGAATGGGGTTAGACATCAATACAGTTTTGAGTTTTAAAGAAGATTCCTCACACTAAGAAAACCATACAATCTTTTGTCCCTTTTGCAATAGTTGAGTAAGGGGCTGAGCAATGTCAGAGAAGTTCCGGACGAATCTCCTTTAATAACCCAACATACCTACAATTCTCCGGACCTCCCTAACATTGTGTGGCCTTTGCAAATTTAATAGAGCCTCGAGGTTACCTTGTTTAGGAGTAACCTGACCCAAACCAAGCCCGTGACCTAGATAACACTCCTTGGCTTTACCAAATTCACATTTACTCAGATTTACAACAAGACCAGCGGCTCTCAAGAACTCATATACCTTCTTTAATCTCACCAAATGAGTCTGCCAATCATTGCTGTGAATAACCAAATCATCTATATAAATTTCTGTATCCTCCAGACCACATATTACCCGGTTCATCAACCGCTGGAAGGTACACGCTGCATTCTTCATCCCATAGGGCATTATCTTACATTTGTAAAGCCCAAAGAGCATAACAAAAGCGGAAATCTCACGAGCTCGATCAGATAGGGGAACCTGCCAATACCCCTTTAAAAGATCCAATTTGGTTATAAACTTAGCAGGTCCTATCCGATCAAGACAGTCCTCAATACGTGGCAAAGGGAAAGAGTAATTTTTTGTATTAGCATTGACCTTGCGGTAGTCCACACACATGCGAAACTGCCCGTCAGGTTTCTTAACAAGTACCATAGGGGAGCTCCAAGGACTTACCGAAGGTCTAATTAAATCATGCTCCAACATATACTTTATCTCCTTCTCGACAATATCCCATTTTTCTGAATTTAATCGATAAGGACTTTGTTTAACTGGAGAAGCACTGCCTACATCAACATCATGTTGGAGCAAGGTCGTTCTGCCTGGAGAGGCGTGAAATAAGTCTGAAAAATAAGATATTAATTTCATCATGTCATCCTTATGGATACCCTCCAGATGCTCCAAACCCTTTACTAAAGTTTCAAAATTTTGCATATTACTTGTAAGGGCATCTGATGTTACCTGGCAAAACAAGTTGGCTGGTTCTTCTAATGTGTGGTCTAACACTAGAGACACTGGTTCATATACTATAGCTAGAGGATCAAGTCTACCAACTGTGTAAGATTTCAATCTATTTACATGGAATATCCGACACTTTCGTTTGGTCCCAGGAGCTTCCACTTCATAATTGACATCAGACAATTTCCGGAGTACCTTTCAAGGTCCCTTATACCTAGGTTCAAGAAGATTGTCAGAGTCTGTACTCAAAACCAAAACAAGCTCACCAGGCTCAAACGAACGTGCCTTGCTCTTCTTATCATAATTTTTCTTCATTGAGGCCTGAGACAACACCAAATTATCCTGGGCAAATTTCTAGGCAGCTGATAATCTCCTCCTTAGGTCTTCAACGAACTCACCCACATTCAATTCTTTCTTATGACTAACCTCTAGCAACTCTTGGAAAATTTCTAGAGGACCACGTACTTTATGTCCAAAAATCAACTCAAATGGAGCTATACCTGTGGAAGAATTGGGATGATTACGTATAGCAAAGAGAGCAAAGGGAAGACCTTTATCCCAATCCTCGCCTTGCTCATAACAGTACTTTTTTAGAATAGATTTAAGGGTTTGGTGGAACCTTTCCACTACGCCCTGACTCTCTGGGTGGTAAGGTACACTGGTAATGTGCTGAATGGCCAGTTCAGCACATTTACTTTTAAATACTTTGCTCGTAAAATTCATGCCACAATCAGTTTGAATTTTACGAGGCAACCCATACCTGGAAAAAAATTCTATTACTTTCTCAAACACTACTTTGGAGGTAAATAAGATTCAGGAAACCTAGACGCTCTGTCCATTATAGTTAGAAGTTAAGTAAATCCAGATTTAGTTCGGGGAAAAGGCCCAACCACATCAACAACCAACTCAGCAAAAGGATCTCCAATTGCAGGAATTGGATGCAAAGGGGCTTTAGGAATAGGTTTATTAGGTTTACCCATTATTTGACATGTTTCACACTTCCTACAAATCTCTTTACCGATGATTTCAATCCTGGCCACCCAAAATATTTTGCCAATTTACTATGAGTTTTACAAACTCCAAAATGACCAGAAAAGGAATCCTCATGAGCTAAACTAAGGACATCATTCTGATATTTTAAATGTACCACAATCTGTTCTACCCAGGAGGTTTGGTTCAAGCCGTGATCCACAGGACGACTAACTATACATCAAACCTCTAATCACAGAGAACCTTGGTTTTGTTAAATCATCTGTACCTCCTAGTTCATAATTGAATTCAGCCTTCTGAGCTTCAATAAAGCTTACACGGTCACAATAAGGTTTAAATATTTTATTTATAAAACTACTACTACCAATACCTACAGACCCGGGTCTCTCTACATCTACCTCTAAACTACTAAAGTTTAAATTATCCTCATTCTGTAAGGGGGCAGCTGCCTTTGCAGAAGCTTGAGTGGTAATTGCCACAGGACTTGCAGTTACGGACACTATTGGGAATATTTCATAACTTTGGGCATCTAACATATCATTACCCAAAATGCTGTCAATACCCGGGATAGGGAGCTTTTCTACCACTGCCAATTCTGTCACCTTGTGATACCCTGGGAAGAATGCCTCTACTTACACCAAAGGTGCAGAAACCACTCTATCAGGGAACCCACCCAGGAGCACATAATTTCCAGAATTCACACCAACATCCTTCAACATCCTTGACAAGACCAATGATCGAGCGGACCCAGTGTTTCAAAAAGTTCACTCTGACAACTTTACTATCAATAACCAAACTGCCAGGCCAAATATATTTGTCAAAAAGTCACAAAGCAGAGCTAGTAGGAGATTGATTTATTTCACCTCCACTACCACTAATCCCAACCCTTCCTTCAGTTCCTGGGGAACACTCAACTTCAGTATTAGGGGTAGTAGGGGCATTGGCTATTAAATATACAGGGACATTGTTACCTCCCCTTCCATTCTGCTGGAGATACCTCATCCGGGTAGGACACCGAGCTTGAAAGTGTCCCTGCTCGTGACACCAAAAACAAGTTCCCCTAGCTCTACCAACATTATTAGAACTTTGGGTACCCTGGGAAAACACCCGAGTGTTCCTTCTACTCGTGTTATTTCCCTGGCTAACTTCAACCTTTGTTTTAATGGGGTTATTATTATTATTCGGCCTGGCAGACTGGGATTTAAAGGCTGATGGACTAAAGCTACTACTACCTACACGGTGTGTTAACACGAACTCATCAGCTATCTGAGCAGCTTTACTTAAACTATATGCTTTAACCTCCTCCAGGTGAATCCTGAGTTCTTTACAGCAAGTTTTCTCAAACTCATCAAGTAGCATCAGCTCCCTCAAAGACGAGAAGGAGACCACCTGGCGACTCTTTACCCAGTCGTCAAACTGCTCCTCCTTAAGATGGGCATACTCCACATAGGACACAGTATCAGGCTTTATAGAATTTCTAAATTTCAGGCGATAAGCGTCAGGGACCAAGTCATACGCCTTGAGAATCCATGCCTTAACTTTACTATAATCTCTGGCTACACTCTCTTCCAAAGCATTATATTGGCGAATGATTGCCTTACCTACCAACCTGCATTGAATCAATCCAGTCCACATCTCACTGGGCCAAGACTATCTAGTGGCCACTCACTCAAAAGCTTTAAAGAACTCCGGCACATTACCTTCATCAAACACTAGCACTAACTTTAATGCCGCACTTATGTTAAACCTATCTGAAGAAGGACCAGTGGGAGTACTATTAAAGTCAGGGTTAGCTCATAACCTAGCCAAGTCTAAGTTAATTCTAGCGATTTCCAACTCATGGCGCATCACCCTCTAATTCTCTTTGAATTGTACCTTCAATAATTCTATTCTTTTACAAATTATGCTAAGATCTTCCTTTTCAGGATTCCCCACAGTCTGTATTGGGTCTGGGTCTATCTTTAAAAGGGGTTATTAGAAACTCTAGTTTTTATGGTTAAATTACCTGGACCAGTATAAATAACACCAGTACGAGGGTGGTCCTCAAATAGTGACAGCCCTGGATTAACACTGACCTCATCAAGAGAGTTCTTATCATCAGAACTTCCAACAATCATATCTCTAGCCAAATCCTCACCCTCGGCTATACCACGAGCCACCATCGCCTCAACAGACAACAACAACTGAACCTTAGTGTCCGTGAGTCTAAAAGAAATATTTAACCAAAGAGCACAACTCCATAAATGCTCCTTACTTAAGATAGCTAAATATTTGATACAGTCAGAAGGCCCCAAAAATTCGGCTGAGTCAAAAATAAAGTCTGCCATAATGAATTACCTACAAGGGGGGAGGGGGTGGGAAAAGTAAGGGGAGCAACAAAACCGAATCAAATATTGTAATCTATGCCAGAGTTGCTCCACAAACCCAAACTCTGTGCACACCCGTGTACGATCCTGTCACGGTCGCCAAATTGTTACGACCCCTTTGGCCGTAATACAGGTTCTTTATATTTCAATACTCACAGGGATCGTAGGCAGTAAGAA
>NC_090732.1:73887256-73892256 GCF_036898095.1 Palaemon carinicauda
CGGGTGTACTATCTGGATCCGCTCCACCAATAACATAGGTGAGTTTCGCCCTTAGTTGTTTCAGAGATAAATTTGACCCCAAAGTTTTTCCTTTGAACAGCTGTCCTCCCTGAAAGTCTAAAGTTCTATGAAGATAGACCTTTAGGCACTCCACTGGACATAGAGATGCATCTTCCTTCAGAGGGCAGATTCTCTAGGGACCCCACCTGTTGGTGGGTAGCTTTTTCCTGGCAAGAAACGTTGGTTCTGGAAACAGATTCAGTTCTCCTTTCAAGAACTGAACGTGGCCTTCCTCTCTCAAGAGAGCCACTATTACATTAACTCTAGCCCCCGAAGTGAGTGAAACAGAAACATAACTTTTTGAGTTAAATCCTTCAAAGCGTACTCCTCATTATTCAAAATTAATGCAAATGAGGACCCTTATCTACTGCCCATGAAATGGGTCTTAGAGGCGCTGAAGGTCTAAGCTTAGCACCGACCTTTGGAATTTTATTAAAATTGTCCTTAGAAAGGTCGACCTGAAAGGTATATAGTATCGGTCTGGTCAAGGCAGACTTGCACGTTGATAATGTGTTGGCTGCTAAACCTTACTCATGAAGGTGAATAAAGAATATAAACCGAAATGGATCAAGAATTCTTTTTGGTTTCTTCGCCTTGACAAACGACACCCACTCGCTGAGTCACGGTTGGATCCGGTAGCGGTACAAACCTTAGTCGTAGTTCCAATGCCAGAGCGAACCAAGCGCTAATTGGCCACTTGTGGGCCACTATTGCCATCTTCCTTTTGAAGGATCTCATATTGAGGACCTTCAAAGGAGGTTGTGCAGAGTGAACAAGTAAATCCTGGACCATCTGTTCCAGTCTAGGGACATAGTGTCCAGTGCTTCCGTTAGCGGATCCTCGTACGGGGACACATTCTACTTGTTGTCTTTCGTCGCAAAGAGGTCTAACTGCAGTTCCGGGAATTGACTCAAGATGAGGGAGAATGATCCTGCATCTAGAGACCATTCTTACTTTATCGGTGTGAACCTGGATAGAGCGTCGGCTGTCACGTTGCAGACCGATTGAATGTGAACTTATGACAGGTGCCATTTCTTTTTCTCTACCAAATGGAGTATGGCCAGTATCATTTGGTTGATTCGAGGTGATCCCGACCCTTGTCGATTCAAGCATCTCACTATCACCTCGCTGTCTAGAACCAATATTACATGGTTCGAGTGGCGAGGAGAACTTTCATTAGTGTCAGAAGTACTGCCATGGCTTCTGGAAAGTTGATGTGAAATGACTTGAAAAGATTGGACCAAGCTTCCTGGACTCTCTTCTTGTGAGAGTGGCCTCCCCAGTCTTCCTTTGAAGCATCTGTATGGATAGTAACTGACGGGGGAGGAGGTTGAAGAAGTATTGATATCTTCATCTGCTTGGCTTTGGACCACGGTTTGAGAAGCGTTCGCAGTCGAGTCGGTAGTGGTCTCATCAGATCTCTTCGCGCGTTTGATGCGTATTATCTCCAGATTCCTGTTGCATCCTTTAGCTGTGCTCTTAGCACTGAATCTGTTATCAAAGCAAACTGTAGAGAGCCCAGCACTCTCTCCTTTTCGTGTCTTGATATCAGATTGGATTTCAATAGTCTCTTGACAGATCCTGCTATTTCTTTCCTCTTCTTCCCAGGAATGGAAAGTTGATGTGACTCCAAATTCCAATGGATTCCCAACCATTGAAATTTTTTGAGCTGGAGATAGTCGAGACTTTTTTTTAGTTGATCTTGAATCCCAGATGTTCCAGGAACTGGATCACTATCTTAGAGGCTTGCATGCATTCTATCCTGGATGCTGCCCACACCAGCCAGTTGTCCAAGTAGGCCACTACTTGGATTCTCTTTTGGCGTAATTGATGGACAGCTGCATTCGCAAGCTCCATGAAAATGCTTGGGGCTATGTTTAGCTCGAATGGTATGGTTCTGAAGGCGTAAAGTCTTCTTTATAACTTGAACCCTAAGTAGGAGGAGATGTGACGATTAATTGGAACGTGCCGATAAGCGTCTGACAAGTCTATGGAGATGGTATATGCCCTTTTTTTAGCAGTAGGGTTTTTTTTTTTTGTTGAAGTGTGAGCATCCTGAACTTGTAGTTCACTATGAACTTGTTGAGTGGTGACAAGTCCAGAATGACTATGAGTTTCTGAGTCCTTCTTTGGAACACAAAAAAGCCTGCCTTGGAACTTGATGGACTTTACTTTTCGAATTACTCTTTTCACTAAGAGTTTTCACACATATTCTTCCAGAACGGGGGTAGATTGTTGGAAGAACTGAGGAAATGGAGGTGGAGGACTGTTCCAGCACCAACCTAGTCCATTCTTAATTAGGCTGTGGGCCCAGGGATCGAAGGTCCAACGATCCCTAAATAGATGTAGTCTCCCTCCTACTGAAAGCATCTCACTTCTGCCGTTGTGGACCTGAGGCCTTGCCTCCTTGACCGCATCCTCCGCTGAATCCCCTTCCTCTTGAAGGGCGTCTAGAAGAATCTCTGGCTGTTCCTCTAGCTTTTGGTTGAAAGGAAGAAGTCTGCCTTTCAAGGCTGGGTTAAGAACTAGCGACTGTGTCGCCACTTGATGAGGTACCAACTGGTAAGTGGTTGGAGGTTGTGCCATTATCTGAGGCACCGCGGTCACGGGAAGTTGCTGTTGTTGCCGTCGGTAGGGCTTAGCCGGCCGAGAGGATAGCCTAGGCCTTTTTGTCTTCTTCTTGGGTTGGGGACCCTCATCCGGAAAAGACTTTCCCTTAAGGTTTAAGCCACACTTTTGGAGGAGGTTCCTATTCTCCGTGGTGGCTTTGATTACTACCTCTTTAACTACCTCGTTGGGAAAGAGGTCTTTACCCCATATGCAAGAAGAAATTAGTCTCGGTTCGGGTTTCACCGCAGCCGAGGCGAACACGAACTCTCTACAGGCTCTCCTAGCTTTAATAAAGCTATAGAGATCCTTCGTAACTGTGGCCAGATGGGTTTTGGCCACTACCATGAACGTGTCCTTTTTCTTGGGGTCACTTGCCATCGTTTTTTAAAAATCGTTTGCCACGACATCGATGCCGCAAGTTTTTCTTTTGTCTCTTGCTCTCTGCGCAAGAGAAACTCCGACAGCTTTGGAAGTTCCTCACCAAACTGACGTTCGGCAATATTCGCTTCCAACTTCCCGACTGAAAAGGTAAGGTTAACGTCCTTCCAGTCTTTTTGGTCCAATGGTAAGGTGAGGGATAACGGCTTGCATTCCTCCAGGGAGGGGCATGGTTTCCTTGCCTCTGCCACCTTCAAGGCTGCCTTATATCCCTTTTCCGTGAAGGGAAAAGCTCTGGTTGGAGAGGCCACAAAGGAGGGAAGCTTCTTACTCAAAGCTGGCACCTTTGAGTTTGTGAAGCCCCTCTCTTCAATCGAGCTCGCTAGTAATGCCTGTGCTTTACTATGGTCAAGGACTATGACCTCCTTCGGCTCCGTTTCCTCCTTTGAGGTTGGCTCCTTCCTAAGACGGACAGAGCAGTCTGGGTAAGAGTCTTTGTGGGGCCAAAATCCCACATCTTCCAGGGGAATTGAGCCCAACTTCTTCGATAAAACAATCTTCCCAGTTGTCATTGACATGTGTTCGGCATACCTCTAAGGGTTGGTATCCGAGCACAAAGGAAGATCCTTCACGTTGAGTCACTTCTGAGGCCCACGTGATACTACGAGTCTGCGTACCTCCAGTTTCATCGCAGCATCCTTTTCATCATTCTTCTTTTGTATTTGTTGAATCATTTTAATAATAGAAGAAAGAGTCTTTCCCAGATAATCTTGGATAGCAGACGATGTAGAGGAAACAGGTTCTGAGGCCGGAACCGATGTAACCGACACCTCATTAATTTCTTACTCTTCTATTTCTGGAGCTTGGTCAGCTCCTCCTCCTGACCTTCTCCCAGAAGGTCCTTCTCTGTATAATCTGACACCTCTGACATCCTATCGTCCAATTGGATATCTTGAAGGCCGGCCGAGACTTCAGAATCTACCGGATTCTGGACTGTTGGTATCTCCTCATGAGGCTGAGGGATGACTGCATCAGTCGATGCCTTAGGGAAAAAGGTAGGCCCTCATCTTCTTGTTTGGATGGTAGGGGCCTGAAGTGTTTTTCTGAAAACTCCTCACCCAGGTTCGCAACTTTTCTCTAACAGCATCCCTTGACTCCGCCTACTTAGGGGTGTCAAACGCCTCGGTAATCAGGTTAGAATATATGATACATACCTGAGGGTTCTAATACCGGAGATCACCTTTGGAGGCTGTACATGCTGCGTGCCTCCTGCATAACTCATGTCCACAGAAGTTCTTACTGTGGACATTGCAGAACATACTCCCGCACTTCGGATGGTCCTCCTGTAAAGAGAAGAAAATGCATGAGTATCAAGTGAAGGCTTTTCACTTATTGTTAATACATATAGCTTATATAGTAAAGCTAAAAAGGAAAGAAGGAAAGACACATACTTATATTTCCTGCCCAGCCAATTGCTGTAACCTTCCAAGATATTAAAACTAAGGTTAATTCTATTGTAGAATACCTTATATATTTTCCTAAGCGGAAAGTTAAGGTGTAGCTCACACCTTGAAATAAAGTTTTAATATACTGGATAGAATGAATATAGAAAGAACTCACTTTCTATATATTGTACGGTCTCAACAAAAGGTGTACAAGATAACAATAAGTATGTTGGAAGAACTTTAGTGTTACAACAAACTCTGTACTGTAGTTTTATTAATGCAGTGTGTACTACACCACAAATATAGTAACTACTGTACATCGCATACTGTCATGCCGGCCGGCACGCGCCAGCACGTACTGGCATGTGAGGCACGTGCTAGCCAGCATTTACTCCTGTATAGTTCAAAGGTATGCTACCTCTAAATAATAGGCGGTAGTTCACTGGTTCGCAAAATGTGTGCCGGCTGGCAATCACTGCCGGCCGGTAACTGAAAACACTAGCACCC
>NC_090732.1:73897256-73929756 GCF_036898095.1 Palaemon carinicauda
GAAAAAGACACAGATGTGATCTATCTAGATTTTGCAAAAGCCTTTGACAAGGTAGACCATAACATATTGGAGAAAAAAATGAGAAAGCATAATATTGTGGGAAAGATAGGAAAATGGGTAAAAGAATTCCTGCAAAACAGAAAACAGATAGTGGTTGCAAATGACGAGAAATCAGATGAAGCAGAGGTAATATCTGGTGTGCACCAAGGTACGGTATTAGCTGCACTGCTATTTGTTATTATGATCTCAGACATAGACTGTGATGTTGAAAACTCCGTAGTGAGAAGTTTCGCCGATGACACAAGAATAAGTAGAGAAATTACTTGTGATGAAGATAGGAGCTCACTACAAAGAGATCTAAACAAAATATATGAATGGGCGGAGATAAATAGGATGGTATTTAACTCTGATAAATTCGAATCAATAAATTATGGAAACAGAGAAGGAATGGTGTATGCATACAAGGGACCTAATAATGAGACAATCACAAACAAGGAAGCAATTAAAGACCTTGGTGTAATTTTAAATAGGAATATGTTATGCAACGACCAAATAGCAACACTGTTGGCTAAATGTAAAGCAAAAATGGGAATGTTATTCAGACACTTTAAAACAAGAAAAGCTGAACACATGATTATGCTTTACAAAACTTATGTGCGTAGTACACTCGAGTACTGCAATGTGATATGGTACCCACACTACCAAAAGGATACTGCGCAAATAGAGAGTGTACAAATGGTCCTATACTGCTAGAATAGAAGAAGTTAAGAACCTCGATTACTGGGAAAGACTGCAATTTTTAAAACTATACAGTCTAGAAAGGAGAAGAGAACGCTACATGATAATACAAGCATGGAAGCAAATAAAAGGAATTGCTGAAAACATCATGGAGCTTAAAGTATCAGAAAGAGCAAGCCGAGGTAGATTAATAGTGCCAAAAAGCATTCCAGGTAAACTGAGAAAGGCGCACAGGACATTAATCCACTACGCACCAGCATCGATAATGCAGCGACTATTTAATGTGCTGCCAGCTCATCTAAGAAACATATCAGGAGTGAGCGTAGATGCGTTTAAAAATCAGCTCGATAAATACCTAAGATGCATCCCAGACCATCCAAGACTGGAAGATGCAAAATACACCGGAAGATGTATTAGTAACTCTCTGTTGGATATACGAGGTGTCTCACACTGAGGGACCTGGGGGAACCCAAACAAAAAATAAGGCAATAAGGTAAGGCTCTCTCTCTCTCTCTCTCTGTAAAATAACTGAAATGACCCACGAACATCTGAATAGACTGGCAAAATCATTGCAAACCTGTGTTTTTGTGTCATCATTACTTGATAACGGAAAATAAAACATGCTTCTAACATGCCAGTGAAAGATGTCAGCCAAAAATCCTAACTACTAGAATATAGGAACTAATTAAGGTAAAAAATATAATAGAAAACATGAGAAACGAAAATAATGCCAAGGAGAGAAATGGGTCTCCCGTTCGCCTTAGAACTTTCCTTTCATCTTTTGAAGAATGCGATGGTAAAACACCTTCAAAGAAATTACAAACAGAAGAAAATAATGATGATGGGAGTAATAATGATAATTACAGAGCCTTCAGTACAGTTTCAGAGAGACTGAAAATAGCATGTGTGAGATAGAGAGTTTCCCTGGATTCTTCTCAGAAATGCGAAAATATTCTTTTAATCGAAGAAAAACTCTGAAGACCAAGAAAACTTTTGGAGGTATTACCTAAAGAAAGGAATATCTTACCTAGCTTTGTTTGGCCACGTTTTAAAAGAAACTCAACGGCATTGATGGGTTGCACAGATTATTCATATTTGTAATCTGAAGAAAACTAACACGTTGATTTTTGTTATCATGAGCAGAGATCGGTGTTGTGGCCACTTGATAAGCTCCAGGGAATCGTAAATGCTATTTCACATAATACGAGCAATCTTTTCGTATCAAATGGTCAGAAATCATGTTGTTTTTCACAGCCAGGAAATCCTGACTTTTAAATCAAGTTTGTCATGGATTCAAAATACATTAGCCTGACGTTGTTTTTCACTGTTCATCCTCGTTTTAAAATCCATTACAGTGACTTTCTTTCTTTACAATTTAAGTAACTTATGTACTTATTTTTAGAGTATGCATGTTGTTTAGTGTCTTTTGTTAGTCAAGTATACCGTCCCACTGATACTGTGAATTTGATGTCGCATCTATAGTCATATGATCTCTTGTTTAGCGTAGCTCAAATCTTAAGGCCTTCCCTCCCCCTCATAAAATCTGCGCTTATGAAGATCGTTCGACCTCAATTTAAGTACCCCTGAAGTCATTCCTGCTAATAACTTGTTGTCTAACAACTCCAGGATTGTCTATGCATAGGAATGCTATTTTAAATAAGCAATTATTCTTAGAAGGTTATGTGGCGTTCAAAATCCAAATCCATTTCTCTAACCTAGCTAACATTTATTCTGGATTTTAATAAAGAAGGATTGTGACTATGCAGTTTTCAATGATTGGTGTCTACAGCTTTATCGGGATTCATTATATTCATTGTATTTCACTGGTACCTTGTATACAGCTGTATCAGCTGGTCTATATGGCCTTAACAATGTCGATTTGAATATTTAGGATACATCATATGCATTGCATTCTATGGAACTTTGTATAGAAATGATGTTCCAACTGAATGTTAATACAAATGGAAGCAAATATCAATGGAGCGTATTTAATATCAGAGCGAGAATATGTTCCAAGAACAATGATTAATGCTCCGTCCGAGATCCCAGCAAATTCCGATGAGAAGTCAATGAGATTCTACATTATTAGTCATTCTCTGGAAGTCACCTGGACTGGATGGTCATCAAACCCAAAAGAGGATTATATGGAAGTAAGCAAAATAAATTTAAGGAAATATTTAATCGAGTCTTACTTACAGACTATGAAAATTACAATCAATAATAGTGACCCAAATATCTCTAAATAATGTATTTCTAGAGAACAAAATTTATAAAAATGTATGATAGAATAATTTGTCAAACAGATATATAAACTGAATTTGAATCTTCTAAATGGAAATAAGTTATTAGTATTGAATAATGTGACACCAGATTCCCGTATTCAAATGTTGTCATCGATCACCAAATTGGTTTTGGGGATTTTCAGTTGCATTCAACACAGAAATCCAATGATGACACGGATAATTTACCTGTATTGTTTTGTAAGATCAAAGGTGTTTCTACTAGTGAAATGATATTCCCATTAGGGATTGTGTTTTTGCATTTTATGGATTATTTTCTTTTTTCTCTATAGATATAACCAAGTAGAGCTGTTTTGGTCTTTTGTAGAGGAATATTTGAATCCTCGTGTGAGTAAAAGCCATTATAAATGAATCTCAGGCAGATTCGTTTTAGTATGAACAACTAATGAATCGCGCATTAAAAGCTTGGTAACGCGCTTCTATGATGGACAGGCGTTGATTTCGATCAAGTACAAATACCTGAATCGACCGTAAAATGTTGATATGATTAACCCCATCCTCCATAATACGCAAATATAAGATAACAAAATGGTTACTTATTACCTTTATATAATTATCTTCATAAGAATCCATAAGTGAAACGAAAATATAATCTAGAGTATTATTATTATTATTATTATTATTATTATTATTATTATTAATATTATTATTATTATTACTATTAATTGCTAAGCTACAACCCTAGTTGGAAAAGAAGAATGCTATAAGCACAGGGGCCCCAACAGGGAAAATAACCTGGTGAGGAAAGGAAACAAGGAAAAATAAAATATTTCAGGAACAGTAACAACACTAATATAAATATTTCCTGTATAAACTATGAATACGTTAACAAAACAAGAGGAAGAGAAATTAGATAGAATAGTGTGCCCGAGTGTACCCTCAAGCAAGAGAACTCTAACCCAAGACAGTGGAAGACCATGGTACAGAGGCTATGACACTACCCAAGACTAAAGAACAATGGTTTGATTTTGGAGTGTCCTTCTCCTCGAAGAGCTGCTTACCATTGCTAAAGAGTCTCTTCTACCCTTAACAAGAGGAGAGTAGTGACTGAACAATTATAGTGCAGTAGTTAACCCCTTGGGTGGAGAAGAATTATTTGATGATCATAGTGTTGTCATTTGTTTGAGGACAGAGGAGAATATATAAAGAATAGGCCATACTATTTGGTGTATGTGTAGGAAAAAGGAAAGAACCGCAACCAGAAAGAAGGATACAATGTAGTACTGTCTGGCCAGTCGAAGGAACCTATAACTCTATAGCGGTAGTCTCTCAACGGGCGGCCGGTGCCCTGGCCAACCTACTACCTATAGTAATTATGATACGTGTGTGTGTTTTTATGCGTTCCTGTAAGTATGTATGTGGTAATAATATACACTGTACAATAGTCTTCAATTTCATCATGTTTATCACTGAGATTTGAACAGAATTGTATATCCTTTATTAGTAGTTATTGTAAAAGTAGACTGCTAAAACCACAACAAGGGTTTCGATAGGGAAGGCCTCCCTGTAAGGAAAGGAAATAGGAAAATGAAGAATAAAATATATAAATGGGGAAAACAGAATATTATTAAACATACCAATATCAATAATAACATTAAACAGAAAAGTCATAAATAATCTACAAGAATGTTAATTGTATTCATAATCACAGTTTTTGGAGATATTGACATATTCATTGCTTCTAAAAGTATAAATGAGAAGACCGCACTAGACTTCGAACTTTTAGTCAGAACTCAAATTCCAAAGGTAAACAGATGTAGAAGTCACAGAAATATCTTAAAAAGCACACTGTCTACTAGGCTTATTACGGTTATTATTATTATCATTAATATTATAATTATTTTTTTTTTCGAACCTTGTTGCAAAAGGGAACATAAGTCCCAATAAATAGAAATTTCCTTCAGGATAAGATGTCAGTATGCACTTAATAGAAAAAAGACTATAAAACCAGTTTCACTAAACAAAATCAAATACAATATGGATCTAAAACGACCGAAAAGCTGTAACGTACCCTGCCAATTGCAGCGACTACGTTGAGCGACATGAATCCATTTATAAGACTTTCATCCAAGGGCTGATGCAGACCTACCCATTGCTACCAAAGGCCAGCAAAACAGATTCTCTTTTCATACACCTTTTGTGAATATGTCCTGTTTTTTATGGCAAACAAACAAACAAGAAATTAAGCAGGCTGAGTAAAAATGTATACTAATAAATCATTATTTGAGTTTGCTGTATAAGCTATATCTCATATAAACCAACATATAATAAGTCACTGAAATTGAACAGGCTTTATAGTTGTTAAAAAAAAAAATCATATTTGAACTAATAGGAAGACAGCTAAGCTGTAAACAACCAGGAGAAAGGCAGAATTTATAATCGGTCTATCAGCAATTGAACATATGCAAATTATTAACTAACTAAAGATAATTTCAACAGAGTATGGCAAACCGCTCTGAATAAAATTTTTTCGCGTTACGAAGTATAGCGAAAAATAATTGTCCTAACGACATGTAAGCAGATCTTAGTGTCATGTTACTTAAGTTCAGTTGTTATGTAGGCAGTGGCCAACGAGAATTTAGTGTTGGGTGAAACGTATTCGATGTTTGAAGAGGTATTTAGTAAGTGGTCACTTTCTAGCGCGCGCTAGCCTGAGCAAGTCGAATTTATTAGCCAGGACGCCAGGCAGGGTCAAATACAGTTTCAGATGTGAATAGTGTTTTCACGCTAGCAGTCAGAATGCTGAAACCATTTCAAGAAGTGACGGACAATCTATTATCTGATTTCCAGCTGAATATTCAACAAGTATCCGCACCTCATTAAAGTATGAAGGAAAACCATTTGAATGACCATCGTGTTATTTTGAGGAAACTGATACGAAAATGTTAGCATTAGATGCGATTGTTTATCCACTTGGAGGACAAGGAACATCTAAAACTGCTGCAGAAACGAGTTGGTACGCAAAGAGCAGCATCGCCGAAAGTATCAAGCTAGTTAAAGATCGAGGGAAAGTCTGTGGATTCCTATCAACTTTGATGAAAGAGGTCTAGAGCTCAATGAAGGCCGAGAAGGGACATTGGAGCCGGGAGTGTACCAAGAAAGACGTCGAAAAGATAAGTGAAAATATAGCTGTTTTTATTTTGTATACTTTACAGTTGGTACAAGGAAATTGGAACTTTGTGTTTATTTTATTGTTTTTAATCGCCTGTTGGTTGTTGTTATTCACAATACATTGATCAGAATTAGATTGGGTCCGGTAAGATAGTCATTGACGTCTAAAAGGGCGATTACAAAATTCCATTTCAAAACCGTTACTATGGTTGTTGGATTGGGTAATAATAGGTCAGAAAGGGACGAATCAGAATTTATCAAAAGAGAATGGGTGACACTGGTATCAGAGAAACTAGGAAATAATTCCTTTGACGGTGGCCAAGAATGGAAATGGTAAGCAGAGGCTGGTTTTTTATTACACACTTTTTAAAGAATTAATATTTACTTTCAGTCTACAGTCTGCTTATCGCATAGAAATATATTGAAACGTTGCCAATATCTTTGTCATTGAAGAAAAAAATATAAAAAGTTTTTATTATGGATTATCTTTAGATATTTTTGAAAGCGGCGGTACATCTTTACCAAAGTTTTTAAGTCTGTTAGATATTGGAGACCTAAGGAAGTGAAGATTGAAGTATTTTCAGATGGCATAGCTGCGGATGGTTGTTTTGAAGGGGCATTGGATGCTAGCTATTTACTTTAAAAGCTTCAAGATTTGGATTTATTTACAAGAAAGTATAATTGGTTTTCAGACTCTAAATTGTATTTGGAAAGGTTTACAGTGGATGAATACTGAAGGCAAATTTCGTAACTACAGTATAAGGATAAACTATATCGTTAAAGACCTTGTTTAGATGCCAAACCTTCTGAATTAACAAAATGGTTATTTTCACGAATATCTTTCGGACAGAATTGTCTGTTACATAATTTCCCCGAAATTTATCGTGAGAGGTATTGTTAAAATGAAAACGGTAAAGTATTCCTGTATTTTTTACATATTGAGCAAAGCTACTATGAGATTCAGGGCCTCTGTAACACGGTTTTTTCGCAATAATTTTTTATCTAAGAATCTCATAAATATAACGCTTCTGCAGAATGCACATTATATCTACACATAAATTTTGACTATATTCTGCATTACGCAGGTTGAATAAATTTGGTACTTCTAATGTAAAAGTGACGTTTTTTGAAGACAGGCCAACTTATTCAGAGAAATGGTTTCGAACGCACTCGTTACATAACTTATGACGGCATTTCTTCCCTCTTTCTCGATCGATGATTGGCTATACATAACGAAGGCTATACCTCTGGCAACAATGACACAAAAGTTTAAATAAAAGCAAAGCAGTACACCTTTTTGAACTCTGAAACATCTCCAATGATAATTGTCATAATGAACAAACCAACAAAATATGTTAATAAATACAAAAACCCTTCGATTATTAGTCTAACTCCCAAAATAAGTTTCCCAAGAAATTACGGTCTACTTTATAGGTCACAATCAAATTGACAATGTGTAGGGAATAGCTGGTAATTTTCAAAAACGTAGTAGACAAGCTTGATTTGATAACTGCTATATCCAAAGTCAAGCAATTTTTATTTATTGTCTATCTACCTACCTATTTACTGTAAAGAAAAAAAAAATAGCCTGTACCGTATTTTGGCTTTAAACCTTCACCAATAATTATCGTCAGAATGATGACTTCATGAGGCTCCACCCACTTTGGCCTGGTTATAATTCAGGATAACACTGAAGGCTATCATGGGCATTGTTGGATCAGAAAATTTAAATTCTGGCTATAAAAACTCATTTCTCGAGTAGTTGTAAGGAGTGCTAAATGATCTTCAAGGATCCCAGCAGTTGGCCTAAACGTTTAATTCATGTATACTACTGTTGTGGCACTACTGCTACAGTAGTATTACTACACTAGCACAGATACCCCACCCACATTTATGTATCGTTCCGCCATTCATAAAGTCTTTGTCATGTTTTTTTCACTGTGCAATAAGCCATGGCCTATTCAGAAATTAAGTTTAACATTAGATGATAGGTTATTTCATTAAGCTGACAAATTATGGCAACTGGGTAGGTTATTGCCGATGTTGAAGCTAAAGATAAAGTATGGTATCATTCCTTCAATGCATTATCATCTTTACTACTATTTGTTTTGCTACATGTAGTAATTATTTTAACCCTGGATAGGTACGCTCCTCGGACACCCCTTTAAGGGTATACTCGGACGCGAGCGACCCCGACGCCAAAAAAAATTCTTGAAAAATCAGTTTTTGCAGTAACCTCCTTTTTTCTTTTGCCAAAAAAAACTTCAAAGAATGCTTAAAACAACTGTAAAGATAAATACTACTCATCTACAGAGAAACTATTTATTATTAATATTTTAAAAAATTAAGTAGAAAAAAAGACCTTACATAAAAATTCATAAAAAAAAGTTTATACATATATACACAAATCCTTTTAGGAATTGATTCTTGAATGTTTAGGACACATCTTGATGTATTTTGGATGAAGTCAGACCCATGGAGGTGAAGATCTGAAATGAGAAAAAAAGGGTAACTTTTTTTGGCCAAAAAAAATTGTCCAAATTTCATGAATTTTTTTGGGTACCCAAATGGAATAGGAAGTGGCTAATTTTTTTAGGGAATAAACATATGTTATCCTAAAATGGAAATATGTAAAAAAATCTTCATTATTTTGTAAATTACATTTATATCAGGGGCCATATCTAAAGGTAATTTTTTGAGTACTTAGAAATCTCGTAAAAAAATACATATATTTATTATATAATATGATATTTATGCAGGTAAAAATATACCAAAATATCACAAATTCTATAGGGAACAAGAATATATATAGATAGGGCAACTTACGCTTCGGATATATCCACAAAATGGCCGCCAACCACACTGACTCAGACTCCCTAATCTGCCACTTGAAATGTAGAAAGGGTATGTCAATTTCAAGGTGTTATTTACTAATCTAATTGTTCTTGGATATGCATAAAAATTGTATGGTGGGTTGCTGGATAATTGTCGATTATTTTACGACTATAAAATTAAAATTCTGACCCAAAAAAAATTTTTTGAAGGGAAATAAAATAAAAAAAAAAATGTAAAACAATATAATATTTTAGCTAAAAAAATTTGATGATATTCAATAAAAAAAGAAGTAAACAAAATTTTCCGACAAATAAACATCTAGAGGAATCATTACTCTGTGATAGTTCCTTAGTACGTAGTAATTTTGAAAGAAATGCGAAAAAACGAAAAAGTGGCAATCGCAGGAAAATCGAACACATACCTATATATACGCCATATCTGGCTAAAAATAAAGATAGGCATGGGTAGCCAGATCATCTGGAAACACTTTCCAACACTATAAAAATACAAGTTTTGCGACACTACTTGCCAATTCCTTACGGTAACATGACTAAGCAAAAAAATGCAAAACAAATAAAAAGGGGCACTCACGGAAAAATGGCTAACATTCTAATATACGGCATTTCAGAAGAAAAAAAATTTCAGCCACGTACTAGGCAAACCATCAAGGCACATTTTCCGACAAATAAACATCTAAATGAATCATTACTCTGTGATAGTTCTTTAGTATGTAGTACTTTTGAAAGAAATGGGAAAAAAAGAAAAAATGGCAATCACAGGAAAATCAAACACATACCTATATATACGCCATATCTGGCTAAAAAAAAAGATAGGCATGGGAAGCCAGACCATCTAGAAACACTTTCCAACACTATAAAATTATAAGTTTTGCGACACTACTTGCCAATTCCTTACGGTAGCATGACTAAGCAAAAAAATGCAAAACAAATAAAAAGGGGCACTCGCGGAAAAATGGCCATTCTAATATACGGCATTTCAGAAAAAAAAAATTTCAGCCACGTGCTAGGCAAACCATCAAGGCACATTTTCCGACAAATAAACATATAAATGAATCATTACTCTGTGATAGTTCCTTAGTACGTAGTAATTTTGAAAGAAATGGGAAAAAACGAAAAAATGGCAATCACAGGAAAATCGAACACATACCTATATATACGCCATATCTGGCTAAAAAAAAGATAGGCATGGGTAGCCAGATCATCTAGAAACACTTTCCAACACTATAAAAATATAAGTTTTGTGACACTTCTTGCCAATTCCTTACGGTAACATGACTAAGTAAAAAAATGAAAAACAAATAAAAAGGGGCACTCGCGGAAAAATGGCCAACATTTTATTATACGCATTTCAGAAAAAAAAATTTCAGCCACGTGCTAGGCAAACCATCAAGGCACATTTTCCGACAAATAAACATCTAAATGAATCATTACTCTGTGATAGTTCCTTAGTACGTAGTAATTTTGAAAGAAATGGGAAAAAACGAAAATATTGCAATCACAGGAAAATCGAACACATACCTATATATACGCTATATTTGGCTAAAAAAAATAGGCATGGGTAGCCAGATCATCTAGAAACACTTTCCAACACTATAAAAATATAAGTTTTGCAACACTACTTGCCAATTCCTTACAGTAACATGACTAAGCAAAAAAATGCAAAACAAATAAAAAGGGGCATTCGCGGAAAAATGCCCAACATTCTAATATACGGCATCTCAGATAAAAAAGAGACATGCACGTGTTAGCCCAACCATCACGGCACACTTTCTAACACGTAAACATGAAAAAAAAATCAATAATATACGGCAATTCCTTACTACGTAGTAAATTTTTACAAATATTGAAAAAACAGAAATTGGCAACCGCAGTTAAATACCCTATATACCAATAACTACGTCGTATCTGACAAAAACAAAGTCACGCATGGGTAGCCAGATCATCTAGACACACTTTCCAACACTAAAAAAGCAAAAGTTTTACGACACTATTTGGCAATATCTTACGGAAAAATGACTTGGCAAAAAAATGAAAAAAAAATGAAAAAGGGGCACTCGCGGTAAAATGGCCAACATTCTAATATACGGCATCTCAGATAAAAAAAAAGACATGCACGTGTTAGCCCAACCATCAAGGCACACTTTCTAACACATAAACATGAAAAAAAAATCAATAATATACGGCAATTCATTACTACGTAGTAAATTTTTACAAATATTGAAAAAAAAACAGAAATTGGCAACCGCAGTTAAATACCCAATACACCAATAACTACGTCGTATCTGACAAAAACAAAGTCACGCATGGGTAGCCAGATCATCTAGACACACTTTCCAACACTAAAAAAGCAAAAGTTTTACGACACTATTTGGCAATATCTTACGGAAAAATGACTTGGCAAAAAAATTTAAAAAAAATGAAAAAGGGGCACTCGCGGTAAAATGGTCCTCGTGGTGATGAACGACATTTTAACTAAAAAAAAAATCATGCACATGGTAGCCAAACAATCCACCAAGACTTTCCACAACTGATAACCTATACAAGTTGCACCATTCTACGACAATTTCATAATACGTAATAACTTTGATAATTATGCAAATTACCTTAGAAGGGTAAACTCGGTCGCGCTCGACCCCGACGCGTCTCAGAAATCGGGGAAGGAGTACAGCTACAGCAATGCACATCTGGACACTACTAGAGCGTGTAGGCGAGACACCTACTGCAGGTCGATCACCCACAAATTCAGTCACGGGGGTGAGTCACGTGAGAAAAACCTCCTTTTTTGTGACGCTCGGGGTCGCGGACGACCCACCGTACCGTTCCAGGGTTAAAGGATACATGAATTATGTTCACTTTACTTCTATAGATTCTCATTAGATGTACAAATAAAACTCCTAAAACTATTCATGATTTATTTACAAAATGCAGTCATGCCCAAAACATAGCCAACACGGTCATACGGCCTAAGAAGAAGAAGAAGAAAACAATTATATCGGATGATCCGTTGGTCTGATGGAGAGTTTAGCACAAAATTCTTATTTTAACAAAAATAGTTATATAAAGACTGTTTACATACAATATCTCTCTTTCTCTCTCCCTTGGTGGCATAGTGAATAGTTAATGGAAATGTTCAAAAGCCTGAATGACATTAAAAGTATTATAATCATGTTACGCTAAATACAAATCAGACCATAAACATTGGATTTAAACTAGAAACTGAATAATTACCTATTCAGGCAATAGTAAATATGGCCACGGGCTTTCTCTTAACTGTATAAAGTTGCAAGTTGTAAGACAAATGCAGTTTTGCAACCACGAGGGCATTCCAAATCCTGTTAGCCATTCCTGACTGTTATGGGTTTCAGAGCCGATGGAACAAGGTGAATGGGTGTCTGGTGGATGGGCGGGGCAAAATTTTGTCAAAAGGTGTTTACATTGCTTACGTAATGAATGTTTTCGACTCTTGGCTCGTTATCACTGGCCCTGGCGTCGGCTAGATCATTTTTACTCTATAAAAATTAAAACTATCGGGTTTAGGTTATTGATAATGCTGAAAAAATTTGTGTGTGGTTGTAAAATATACATATGTTAACTTTCAGCTACATCCGATGCATTGAAAAGGAGCAAAGTCCAAAAAACCGTGTTACAGAGGCCATGAATCTCATAGTAGTTGGGAATTTAATGGGGAAATATCAGATGCTCTGGTTGAGATCACGTTTTGACACAGAAATTCATTCCTTTTATTCTATATTGGTCCTTACTTTAACTATATATTTGCATCAGACTTATTTAATATTACTTCATTGTGACGACTAATATGTAGGCAGTTTATCACTATATTTTGACGCCTAAGATGTAGGCAGTTTATCACTATATTGTGACGCCTAAGATGTAAGCAGTTTATCACTCTATTGTGACGCCTAAGATGTAGGCAGTTTAGCACTATATTGTGACGCCTCAGATGTAGGCAGTTTAGCACTATATTGTGACGCCTCAGATGTAAGCAGTTTAGCATTATATTGTGACGCCTCAGATGTAGGCAGTTTATCACTATATTGTGACGCCTCAGATGTAGGCAGTTTATTACTATATTGTGACGCATCAGATGTAGGCAATTTATCACATTGTGAAGCCTCGGATGCAGGCAATCTTATCACTATATTGCGACGCCTCATAGGAAATTTACCGCTATATTGCGACGCTTCAGACATAGGAAGTTTACCGCTATATTTTGACTCCTCAGATTTGATAGTTATATTGTGACGCCTCTGGTGTTGGGAAATTTATATGTTGTGACACCTCAGTAGTAGGTTTGGAGTCATTTTGTAGTTTTTTAGCGATGAATACAGCGAATTTTTTTTATCATGAAAAATGTGGTTGGAAACTGGACAGCAAATGAATCTTTAAATTTAAACATGAAGGCAGCAGGAGGCAGTCGACAGAATTATGTAAAGTACTTTGACAATGTTTGAACGTTGTTCCAGATAACAAAATTTTTTCGATTTTAATGTAAGTAGGTAGCAAAAAGCCAGATTTAGAAATCATAGAAAACCAAAGAATTTAAACTTGTACTGAATACACTATTCAGGTCATCAATGTATGTTAGCCCAGAAAGAGTACAATAGAGCGGATTTTTTTGAAGTGTTGTCAACTAACATAGATGAATGGTCAATTCTTGCATACGTTTTTCAGAGTTATGGACTAGTGAGAGTTATTCATTCTTTCGACTGTTTTGCTACTTTTAAAAATATGTTGAGGTTTTAATCTCTAATATTGTTGTCCAGGTACAGAGGGAATTGAATCTTTAACTTGAGGTTTGGTGCTTTATACCAAAGGTTATTAATAAAATGGAGGTAAAAATTCTTCAATTAAGTAGAATATTCCAGAGTGAAAGTCCTCTCCATCTTGATTTTTGATATTATCGAGGGAAACTTTATTGTTAAACTTTGAGTGTTTACGTAACAAAAGGTTTATTACACACGGCAAAGATAAAAAAGAAAAAAAAAAGGAAAATTTTTCGCTGAGATTTAACTTTGATATATAAGGTAAAGTTTTTTTGAAATTATAAGCATATATGTACAATATTTTATTTTTATAATCTGCTTTCCAGGATCGTGAATGCAATGAAATGCCAGCAGTCGTCTTTGACGGTGGCATCTAATTTGGACAGGAAATTGGGGGACCTCAGTTGTCATGGGCATCTTCTATCATCGATGAATGACAGCACCGACAAGGCCTACAAACTTGTCTTTCAACAAATAGAAACTTACAATAATGGTCACGAGCAAAGCGAAATGCCATTGTATGTTGCTTTATTTATCACGCTTTTATTAGATTCCGGTGCTTTAGTAATCTCCAGTGATCAAACTATTTATGCCATAACGCGGATGCATGAAATGAGGGGTTACATAGATCCAACGGAAAATTCACTTGTTAAATCTTTGCAAGCACCTATGAAACATTAAGCTGGTAGATCGGTGCATACAAAGGATCTTTTTGATAATCAGGTGTTGCAGAATCTGCTCGGTTTATATTTTCCTATATTGAAAAACTTCTTATTATTTTGATAGATCATTAAAGTTTTCTTATCTGAGATTTGGGGAATTAAGTTTATTGTAATTTGAAGCTTTCTTAGTTGAACCGGAAAAAAATTAAAAATCACCAATACTCTGAAGTTTATGATATCAGAAGTTGTCACAAATGCTTTTCCATATTTGATGTATTTTGCATGATACAGAGGAAGCTGGAATGATTTTGTCCTTTGATCGATTTATCCTTAAAAAATTTTGAAAGCTCCTGTATTTCCGTATAGGTAAAAGTAAAGTGAAGCACTGTGGTAATGTAACCAAACAGAAGTTTTTGTTAAAAACTGGATAACGTTCAAACATTGCAAACGATAACGTCAATGATAGGTGTCTTCATAGACATGAGCGTTGGTAATCTGTTTCAAGTAAACATGTTTGTCAAAAGCTTCAAAAAGAGGTTAAATGTGTAAATAATTCAATCGGAACATTTATTTCTTTCTCTCCATTTCTTTCCTTCTCTCCCTTTCTTTGGTATTATTTAGGGTCAACCGGCATGGTGCGCTGTAATGCAATTTAATGTTTTATTATGTGTATACCTGTATAGAATGCAGAGTGAAGTGAGGACTAGAATTTTTTCGCGTTACGGAGTATAGCGAAAAATAATTGTCCTAACGACATGTGAGCAGATCTTGGTGTCATGTTACTTAAGTTCAGTTGTTATGTAGGCAGTGGCCAACGAGAATTTAGTGTTGGGTGAAAGGTATTTGATGTTTGAAGAGGTATATAGTAAGTGGTCACTTTCTAGCGCACGCTAGCCCGAGCAAGTCAAATTTATTATTAATATTATTATCATTATTATTTATTAGTAGTACAAGAGTGAGGTTCCACCACTCAAATTTGGCTTACTCTGCATTATTGCCGTGGATACACAGGTTTCCATAGTTTTTTCAAACCTTGAGATTTTGTTTTTATCTATGGTTTTTCCTGGGCGGCAGAGGAGGCTTATATGTTAATTTGAAAGTTTGTTCATTTGGTTTTAAATATGCACTGCTATATCAGTACAGAAGTTTTTAGAAGTTATTAGAATATGTAATGTTATATCTATATTGTTTTTCAAAAGTATGATTCATTGGAAATAAACCTGGCGTCAACCGGCACAGTGCGCTGTAATGAGGGTCAACCGGCACGGTGCGCTGTAATGCAGTTTAATGTTTTATTATGTTTATACCTATATAGAATGCGGAGTGAAGTGAGGACTGGTATTTTTAGACTATGAGAGAGCTTTTGATTTTGTCAAAACGTCAGCAGTCATGTTTATCACACATGTTTCACAGATGGTCGTACACTATTACAGATTTTTTTTTTTTCAGGGTGAAGGGGGTTGCTTGTATATATTGGTCACCCTGCCTACCGATAACAGAACCTGTTTAAGCTAGCCTTTTTAAAGCATTAGCTGGTTTTGATTTATGTGACGTTCTTTCTTGTATGTACTTGTATATAAGCTCGTTGTCTGTTCAATCAAGTTTAGCTGCATTCCTTTTGCATCCCTGTTATAACCTAACAGCCTATTCACACAATTGGTGACAACCAGAGAACAGTTCCCTCTAGCACCCCTCCCCCCCTCACCATTGTGCTCTACTCATTAGTGCAACTACCCTTCGACATTGACTCCTCTCTCCACGCAACATCGATGAAACTACCACCTTTGACTAGTACAGAGGCATAGGATTGGCTTCAGTGCACCGAGGTTCAGTTTTGCATCAAGGACTTGATTCACTCAAGCAACAAAGTAGTGTATGTCCTTGTGGCAACCCACAAAGAGAATTTATCAGAAATCTTCTATTAGCTTTACCAACAAGGGGACACCCCAATAACCTACGATGCCTTCAAACATACCTCAAGGAGCAGGGAGCAGTACTCACCATCACCAGCCACCAGTATAGCCAAGCTTTCTCCTCTCTCTCAACAACTGTTGGGGACCAAAAGACTAAGTTCCCCCTCAGGGAAATTACCAGTGTCGCTCGCCTGCAACCGGACACAGACAACTCTCCTCAGGAGGTGAACCTACATTCTGCCTTTTAGGAATGACTCCAATGCGAACCTGAATGCACTGCAATCCCCAATGTCAATACCTTACCCTGTAAGACCTCATAACCAAAATTGACACCATTATGGACAACCTTTCCACCACATTCTAGACCTTCATCAAAGCCTTCAGTCCTGGCGAAGATATCTATTTAACATTGACCGAAGCTGACATGGATACGGTAGAATGTAATCTGGAAGGGCACAGATGTCGACCCTGAGATGTGCCAGAGAGGCATCAAAGCTGCCCACCCCCCTACATATGCCAACCCTCAATCATCCCAAAACCAATGACCTCTACAGCCACTTACTGACTCCCATCACCCACAGTTAAGATACTACCACTCCCAATTCGTGGATACTGCAAAAAATGTGCGAATGTTTGTCAAGAGCTAAATATATTGTAAGGAAACCCTTGACTGTGGCAGTGGCCTCTATTACCAATCCTTCCTTTTTATGTGGCGCAGGTAAGGGCATGCGATTTTTGGTAGACACTAGTGCTTGCCTTTCTTTTCTGCCTAGGCCACACTCCAGATCATGATATTCTTTCTAAGCCTGTCGATGACTGCCTGGTAGCTGTTAATGGATCTTCAATCACCACACACGAGTACGGAACCCTCACATTATCGTTTGGGAGCACTAAGTATAATCAAAAGTTTCTCGTTGCTGATGTCCCATTGCCAACTCTCGGTGTGGATTTCCTTTCACATTTGCACCATATTCATATTACTCACAAAGGGTCATTCATTGCGCACTCTTACTCATTGACACCTCTTCAGCCCGCCCCCTCCGACCTCGCTCTTTACGTGGATACGGTCGAATGTAATCTGGAAGGGGACAGATGCTGACCTCGTGATGTGCCAGAGCGGCATCAAAGCTGCACATCCTCAACATATGCCACCCCTCGATCATCCCCCAACCTCTACAGCCAGTTACTTACTTCCATCACCCACAGTTATGCTACTACTACACCAGACTTGGGGATGCTGCAAAAAAATGTGCGAATGTTTGTCCATAGCTAAAAATATTGTAAGGAGACCCTTGATTGTGGCAGTGGCCTCTATTACCAATCTTTCTTTTTATTTGGCGCAGGTAAGGGCGTGCGATTTTGGGTTGACAATGGTGCTTGCCGTTCTTTTCTGCCTAGGCCACACTCCAGGATATGATATTCTTTCTAAGCCTGTCGATGACTGCCTGGTAGCTGTTAATGGATCTTCAATCACCACACACGGGTACAGAACCCTCACATTATCGTTTGGGAGCACCAAGTTTTATATAAAGTTTCTCATTGCCGACATTACATTGCCAACCCTCGGTGTTGATTTCCTTTCACATTTTCACCTCCTTATTCTTGTTCCTCACCAATGGTCAGTCATCACACACTCTCACTTATCGACACCACTTCAACTCGCCCCCTTTGACCTCGCTCTTCGCATTAGCGCAATCACGGATACCTATGCCCACCTCCTCACATCGTACCCACGACTCTTACTTCCGGATCTTTAGCAAATGCCCACGGTTTCCACCAAACACTGAATTTATCACCATATCAAGACAATGGGTCACCAGTGCTCACCAGTTTCAGCCATGTGACACTTGATCATTTGGCAGCCACTAAACAAATGTTTAACGAAATGGAAAAAATTATCTTGTTCCAAAAGACCTCAACTTCGTGGTTGTTACCCGTACACATCGTCCTGAAGAAATGTGGCTCCTTCCGAGCATGTGGGGATTACAGGCATCTAATTATGCAGACAGAACCAAATCACGACCCCCTCCCAAACA
Source organism: Palaemon carinicauda (assembly GCF_036898095.1). Taxonomy (NCBI): domain Eukaryota; kingdom Metazoa; phylum Arthropoda; class Malacostraca; order Decapoda; family Palaemonidae; genus Palaemon; species Palaemon carinicauda. The sequence continues at coordinate 73,915,656 of NC_090732.1, forward strand.
TCTCTGACATTACCTCCTACTTGCATAAAGTGAAGCTTTTCTCAACATTCGATATCCTGAAAGCGTATTATCAATTGCCAATGAACCCAGACGACATCCTCGAGACAGCAAGTAACATCTCTCTGGTTGATACACTTTTAATTACTTCTGTTTAGGCGTTTGTAATGCTAGGCTACTTTTCATCACCTAATGTAAGACACCTCAGGGTACCTTCCCCTCTGCGTATGTTACGTAGACTTCATTCTTGTGTTCTCTTGCTCCAGAGAGTTAGATCTTAATCACCTACACCTATATCACATATGTATAGTCCTCGAGTGCCTACAATAGAGCGGCCTTGTAATTTGGTGGACAAATATAATTTTGGCGCCAACCAAGTATTATTTGTAGGGCACCGCATCACTCCTTAAGGAGTTCACCCCTTCCCTGAGAAGGTACCAGCAATTCAGAGCTTCCCCAAACCATTGCAGGAATTCTCGAATATGATCAACTATTATCACTGATTCCTGCAAACAATAGCCACCACTCTTGCCTCCCTCTATGCCTCTGTCAGGGGCAAGCCAAAAGACCGGAAGTGGGGTCCCCTTCAAGAAGTGGACTTCTGCAATGCAAAGAATATACTATCAACCACTGCTGCTTTATATTTTCCCATGCCACAGGCTGGTCTCTCTCGACCGATATCAACAACGTTGCTATTGGTGTATTACTCGAGCAGGTGGTCAACTGCTTCTCCCGCCAATTCTCCTTCTTCAGTACAAAACTGGCCATGGCAGAATCTGGCTACTCTACCTATAACGGTGAACTGCTAGCAGTATATTATCTTGTCAAGTTCTTTCACCATTTCTTAAAATGTACTTTCTTTGTCATACGCCCTGACCATATGCCTCTGGTGCACATATTCACTTGTTAATCTGACGCCTAGTCCACCAGTCAAATTACGAAAATTCTCCACTTTGTCTGAATGTAATTGCACCCATCAACATGTCCCCGGGAAAATGCATCCCATCTCCAATGGCCTGTCAAAAACACTTTGGCTGTTAATACTCTTTGATGGGATTACAACACCTTTTCAGAATCCCAACCAAAAGATCAACACTACAAAGCATGTAGGGCATCCTGCACATCTCTCTGTTAGGAACACGTTGTCCCCAACTACTCCAGCATCACCTTCCTCTGTGACATCAGTACTGGTAGACCCCAACAGGGGATACCTCCCACTGTGCACTGTGTGTTTGATATCATTCATAGCCCTCCCACATCAGAAGGACACAGTTCCTGTTTACCATCATTGACTGCTGCACTAGTTGGCTTGAAGCCATCCTCATGCAAACTGTAATATCTTACTCTCAGGGTGGATGAGCATATCACTTCTGACAGGGGTACCACTTTCCCCTCGCAATTGTGGATATCAGTTGCAAATTTCCTCTTAATCAGACATTCTCCTGCAACGTTGCCGCCAATGGAGTAGTTGAATGTTTTCATGTTACCCTCAAAGCAGGTTTGATGTCCTGATTCAATGACTCCTCCTGGTTTACTCGATGTCCCTTGTTTCTGGTGGAAATAAGGACCATTCCTAAAGATCCCCTTGATGTGTCAGCAGCGATAATGGTGTATGGTACTTCATTGGTCCTACCTGCCAAATATTTTTCCTATCAGCAGCTTCCTCCGACAATCCAAATCGCCTATGACCTATGGCATGCTGTGGGAAAATTTACTCCATGCCTCCAGACTTACAAGCCCTTCGTGAAAAAAAACAAAAAACACCAGTTTTGCAAGAGACACTACCAAACCACTGCTAACACCATCTTAAAACAACCCTTTTCCTCATAATCTTTTGAAAAAAGAAGGCTTTCTCAATTAACAGATATTTCCTATATAAAATATTAACAACGTCAAAAACTAATATGTCATATATAAACTATAAAAAGACTCATATTAGCCTGGTCAACATAAAATTTTTGCTCCAACTTTGAACTTTTAAAGTTTTACTGATTCACCTACCCGATTAGGAAGATCATTCCACAACTTGGTAACAGCTGGAATAAAACTTTTAAAATACTGTGTAGTATTGAGCCTTATGATGGAGAAGGCTTGGCTATTATAATTAACTGCCTGCCTGTATTACGAACAGGATAGAATTGTCCAGGGAGATCTGAATGTGAAGGATGGTCAGAGCTATGAAAAGTCCTATGCAACATGCATAATGAACTAATTGAACGACGGTGCCAAAGATTAATATCTAGATCAGCAATAAGAAATTCGATAGACCGTAAATTTCTGTCCAACAAATAAAAATGAGAATCAGTAGCTGATCACCAGAAAGGAGAACAATACTCAAAACAAGGTAGAATGAAAGAGTTAAAACACTTCAGAATAGATTGATCACTGAAAATCTTGTAATGACTTTCTCAATAAGCAAATTTTTTGTGCAAATGAAGAAGACACAGAATTAATGTGTTTCTCAAAAGTAAATTTGATGGCGAGAATAACACCTAAAATTTCAAATGAGTCATACAAATTTAAAAAAACATTATCAATACTGAGATCCGGATGTTGAGGAACCACCGTTTTTGACCTACATACAATCATACTTTGAGTTTTGTTAGGATTCAACTTCATACCCCATAATTTGCACCATGCTCTAATTTTAGCTAAATCTCTATTAAGGGATTCACCAACCGCAGATCTACATTCAGGGTATGGAATTGATGCAAAGAGGGTAGCATCTTCTGCATATGCAACAAGCTTGTTTTCTAGGCCAAACCACATGTCATGTGTATATAGTATGAAAAGTAATAGGCCAAGAACACTACCCTTTGGAACACCGGATATCACATTCCTATGCTCACTATGATGCCCATCAACAACAACTCTTTGAGTTCTATTACTTAAAAAAATCAATAATAATACTAAGAAACGACCCACCCACTCCCAACTGTTTGAGTTTTGAAACAAGGGCCACATGATTAACACAGTCAAAGACAGCACTAAAATCATTGCCAATCATACGAACTTCCTGACCACAATCAAGTGATTTCTGTACAGCATTGGAGATTGTAAGAAGGGCATCACATGCTCCGAGGCCTTTACGAAAACCAAATTGCAAACTAGGGAGTATGTTATTACCTTCAGTAAACCTATTAACACGTTTGGCCAGAAGACGTTCAAAAACTTTAGATAATATGGGAATTATGGAAATTGGGCGGTTATCAGTGGAACTTAAGCTACCACAAACACATTTACATAGAGGAGTAACAGTACCAATTCTCCAACAAGTGCTAAAAGCTCCTCTTCCTGCTAACTTGCGCAAAATAACAGATAACTTTGGAGCTAAGAAATCTGCAGTCTTAATAAAAAAAAAGCAAAGGAAAAATACCATTTGGGTCTACACCTCCATACGCATCAAGGTGCATCTACAGAGCTTTAATCTCACTAGATCGAAAAGCTTAACCAGTTTGTTTAGACTCAGGAAAACAGGAAGGAGGAAGTTCAAGTTTTTCATATGCATATATATATATATATATATATATATATATATATATATATATATATATATATATATATATATATATATATATACATATAAGTAATATATATATATATATATATATATATATATATATATATATATATACATATATATATATATATATATATATATATATATATATATATATATATATATATATATATATATATATATATATATATATATATATATATATATATATATATATATATATATATATATATATATATATATATCTATATTTATATATATATATATATATATATATATATATATATATATATATATATATATATATATATATATATATATATATATATATATATATTTATATATATATATATATATATATATATATATATATATATATATATGAAAATATTTTTTCTTTTACATTGGACTTAATTTTAGTAAAATTTATTCTAGTATTAATTAAAAAAAAATATATTATTCTTTTAATATGGATATATTCTGTTTTTTGCATGAGCGGAGGAGATCTTTTCTTCGAAAACCTGAAATTCAGTTCGCCACTCTTAAAACCTGCTGTAAAGGTAAATTCTCTCTCTCTCTCTCTCTCTCTCTCTCTCTCTCTCTCTCTCTCTCTCTCTCTCTCTCTCTCTCTCTCTCTCTCTCTCTCTCTGAAGAAATAAATCTCATTGCATACTTTAATGTGCATCCTATATTCATGCTGAATTCTTCCCGTTTCAACCTTCCGTTGATTGACTAGATATTGTTTCCGTATACACCTCGATTGATGAAAGACTGCTACTGCCTAATATCTAGATGTTTTCCGTTTTTGCTACTAAATTATTTCATCTGTTCATTAAAAAGTATATATCCATAGATTATTTCCCTTGGGCCTCGGCGTGAACCCCTTTCTTTTGTTCATCTCATCGCTTTAACAATATACGGTAAAATTAACTGTTTTTTCTGCATTTTCATTCACATATAACAAGAAACTTTCAGAGTCCCAATAGCATTTAACTCTCAAAATCTACATGCACACACATATACACACACACAAATATATATATATATATATATATATATATATATATATATATATATATATATATATATATATATATATATATATATATATATATATATATATATATATATATATATATATATATATATATATATATGTATGCATAAAAATCACGGAAACGTGATGCTCAGATGCGAAAGATCAACAGGGAAAATAATAATATGAATTATATTATTAAGTCCCAACTAATTCCGTAATAATTCTTCAGAGTATTGATTTATTGAGTGAAGTTTCTTCACATTTTATAGGTACAGTAAACATAACAACATAATTATAGAGACTTATAGAACAATACCGCTCCCATACCAGCTACCTGCGCTGTTATCAGGTGTTTCCTGGGCGGAGATCAAACCTCATTAAACACCTGCCAGAAGGGGTTATTTCTGATGACCGTAAATTCTTGTTTTGACATTCAATACAATTCTCTTTATATCAATAATGGTAGCCTTATCCATATAAAAAATATAGGCTAAATTATATATATATATATATATATATATATATATATATATATATATATATATATATATATATATACACAATATATATATATACATATATATATATATATATATATATATATATATATATATATATATATATATATATATATATATATACATATATATAAAGATATACATGGACATACATACGTATACACAGACACGCATTCATATATGGACACATGCTTAATATATACTTAGACATATACATACATCTACACATGCAGGTATACATACGCAGACACATACATACACTTACATATAAATAATTTTACACATGATTAACATGTACATATATTTATGCATACGTAAGCTGATTACCATAAACGTACAATTACTTATGTAACAGTACTTACATCTACCATAACAATATATGCTGCCAACATACTTTTGCATAATATATGAAATAACTGTACCCATGAGTGAAGGGTAGCTTAGATCTAAATATCAATTTCGTAGTAACGTTAATTATCCAGTGCATCCAGTTCTACATCAAGTGGTTATTTTATATATGTATATATATATATATATATATATATATATATATATATATATATATATATATATATATATATATATATATATATATATATATATATATACATATATATATATATATATATATATATATATATATATATATATATATATATATATATATATATATATATATATATATATATATATATATATATATATATATATACATGTAAATCTCTTTACATATAAAGGCGTCGAGTTCATACATTTCATGTCCAATATTCAAGTTTTTTTTTCAAAGGTTTGTTTTATGAAACTGGACGCTATGATGTTTCTTTCCAATAAGTTATTTAAATGAAACAATTTCTTTGCACATGACTAATTAATGGTTTCAGATTCATCTCTACCATGGGCAAAGAGTGCATTATTATCTTGAGCATATCTGACACTATTCTTATGTTGTTCAATTCTCTTTTCTGGGGCTTTACCAGTCTGACCAATATAAACTCTTTCACAACAATTGCTTAGAATACAATATACATAGTCATTGGTAATGTCTGGAAAATTCTTTATTAAAGCTGTTTTTATTGCATTGCTCCTCTTAAATGCTACATTTACATAAAAATTGTTCAACAATTGTGGAATTTCTTTAAAAGAATCATTGTAAGTCAGTACAAGTAGATTATGTGTGTTGTAGATCTTCCTGTTATCATTACCGAATTTTTTTTTTCTTTTTTTTTTCTTTTTTTTTTCTGGTAGACCATTGGTCATAAGACAATATTTCATTTTTCACTAATATAAATTATAAGGTTTTAATAAACAAACAAATACTATATAATTAAGCTTTATTTTCAAATAAATAATTTAATGCAAATAAAGTTTTCTACAAAAACAATAATAATAATAATAATAATAATAATAATAATAATAATAATAATAATAATAATAATAATAATAATAATAATAACAATAATAATAATAATAATAATAATAAAAAATATAGTGACACTAATTCTTTACCAGTATCTTGTATTAAAATATCATAATGTTTCTTCCATGGGCAAGCCGTTGGAAAATAGAGATCAGGCATTTGAATTCCCTGTAGCATTTCTGTACACTGGTTAAATTTTTTTATATACTGTTAAAATGAAATATGTGATAAAAAAGAGAGATAGGCATATCTATTCAATGAGATCCCTGAGGTTGAAGCTGCTCTGAGAGTTTCTCTATGGCTGGTTCCATCGGTGTTAATAATAGTCGAAGATCACCTCTTCTCGTAATGTCAAGTCTATTACCAGCTTTTGATAAAAGTTGAGAAACACGACTAAAACCCGATTCAACAAGATAAGATGTTGGAAAAGTGATAACATAGATCTGTGCTCTATCCCAGAGCAAAGGGTACTTCGTAGCAACATCATTTGTCTTTCATACATTGTACTTCCCATCTTTGAATTTTGCACGTATAATTTCCTCACTTTGTAATTCGATAAGAGACTCTTGCAAAGATATGTCTATATCGGCAACATTAACTTCGAAAGGAATTGAAACCCAAGTCGGTATAACCATCATGAGTAGGTCACTAAACCGAATTTGCATATCGTTATGCATATTTTCCATGTATTCACCATATAATGCTAGATCTTCATCTTGCAAATTGCTGCTAACAGAGGCTAAACAAGGAAACTGTTCAAATGCACAACACCTAATATTATCTTTATTCAACTGTAGTTTCCTCAGAAAAGCAACAATAGCACTTTTACTAGATATCAGATCGAAATCTTTTCCTTGGAGCTGTTTATTAAGAGAATTAAATTTTTCAAATATATCAGATAAGAAAAATACGTCACATTTATTTGCAAGCAGCTCTTCTCCAAGTTGTGTATTAGCAAGAAAGGAAACAATAGAATCCCAAAGTGAAATGAAACGCTGAAGACAATTTCCCTTTGATTGCCATATCACCTCAATATGTAATACAAGCCTTTCAAACTCTTCTCCATTTTGCTTACATAATTCATGAAAAATGCAGTCTCTGAGAGAATTTGATTTTATATGGTTAACTACTTGTATTACGACAGTAAAGGCATCATGAAGACGTGCACTCAATCTATTTGCAACTAAGTGTTGACGGTGTATCACGCAGTGAATACAAAATACTTCCGGGACAGCTTTTCTTTAAATGTGCATTAAAACCTTTGTATCCGCCTGTCATCGAAGGTGCACCATCAGTAGCACAAGCGATTATATATTTGAGTGGAATATTGTTTTGCTGGAAATAAGTAACAACTTCATTAAAAATTATTTCACCTTTTGTGTCTGTCACAAGACTTCTAGCAAAAAGCATCTCCTCTTTGTGTCCTTCATCACTGTTAAATCTAACATATGCTAATAAAATGGCCTCATTATCTCTTAAAGTCGATTCATCAAGTTGAAGGGCAAAGTATTTCACTTGCAAATGGGATATCAATTGTTTTTCTACATCCTCTGCCATTTCATCAATGCGTCGTGACACAGAAGAGTTGCTTAAAGGGAGGATACTAATAATTTCACTATCATTTTGTTTCATAACCGACGAAATTATAACGGACACTGCAGGTAGAATTAATTTTTCACCAAAATTATGGGGTTTTCCTCCATTTCCTATTATTTTTCTAATTTCATATGATGCCAGTAAACCATAACACATTTCACTCACTTTGTTATTAAACACTTGAGAAACTCTTTTTCCAGTTTGGAAATCATCACAAAGATTTTTAAAGCATTCTACTGGGTGATCTTTCTTTCCTGTGTGCTTCTTTTCTAGATGGATTCTTAGTTTACAAGGTTTCATACTATCATTTGAAAGTACATCCATACATATAAGGCACATTGGTTTCGTTTCATTATGCGGTGCTTGAATAAATCCGTAAGACAAATATTCAACGGAAAACTGTCGGCACTTCTTTTTATTTGGAGTAGCCATAGGATGTCTGCAAAAGAAAAAAATATAAATATATATATATATATATATATATATATATATATATATATATATATATATATATATATATATATATATATATATATATATATATATACATATATATATATATATATGTATATATATATATATATATATATATATATATATATATATATATATATACAAACATATATATATATATATATATATATATATATATATATATATGTATATATATATATATATATATATATATATATATATATATATATATATATATATATACACACAAACATATATATATATATATATATATATATATATATATATATATATATATATATATATATATATATATATATATAAAATTAAATATATACAGCTAGTAATACAATTATCGTAGTTCATAATATCTAACTATATATATTACAATTTATTTTTATATATCTTTCGACAAATATAACACGTATTTAGAAACAGAGTGCAAGGTAACTGTTTGAGGTAAAACTGGTAGATAGAAATGTTACAGTTAAAATAACTTGAATGATTAAAACAAAAACAATAAAAGTCATTCACTATTATCTTTTGGTTCACCATTGACATTTTTTACTTCCTCAAAGCTGATAATTATATTCAGATAATTGACAAGATATGAATTGATATTTAACATTTTTATCAAAACGGGAAAAATTTGCCATTTTTCTCTTCAGTCTTTTTATACTTTTATACTGGGAAGTGGTTTTTTTCGTTATTGAAATGCAGAAATAAAAAAAAAATGTGAAAAAATGTCTATACTAGGAACTTCTTAATATCTTTCACCTTTCGACGATGGAGTTCAACGTTAGACTGAAGTCAACTGCTTGGGTGAATTTACTTTTTAATAAATTTCCCCTATAGTTGACCCACAGGAATAGACATAGGGCAATTAAACACCTGGGCACAGTGGGAGGTGATTTGAAGGGTCAGTAATCTACATACCTCCTAGTAATCCTTGTTGTCTCAACGCAATGAATTTGTTCGCACTCTTGACTAAGTCGGTCAATTTTCCAGTGCAGATGATTAACTTGAAGCTTGGTCAGATTGTCTTTGGTCGAAAAATATGACTTTCCCCTAACATTTCAGATTTCAGCGGCCTTATTTCTTCCGGTCGAATGTAGAAGGATTCGACAGATCGAAGTATTTCTGGAATAAATTCCCTAAGGAGATTATAGTCCAACCTATTTAGGAAGGCAGCTGCCACTTCTTTCTTGACCTTGTAAAATCGTGCAGCCAAAATTGCAGTAGAAATTAAATTTTTAATAATAAAAACCATCATGAGTTGGTTTTCATTATGGACCATCAAAATATCACTGTGGACCCCCAGTTTGTTATGTTTTGCCTGTGGACCCCCACAAATATTCCATGGACCCCTAGGGTACATGTGGACCCCAGTTGAGAATCCCTGATCTAACCCAATAAGGGTACTTTAGTTTCTTACCTATTGGTCTAATCTCATTTATTTCATCATCAATATATTCAGGGCTGCAGACTCGAAATGCTCTTAAAAACATAAAAGTAAATAGAGATTTCTTAACTTCGTTGCTTTGATTTGAATAGTAATGGACATATGCTGAGATATTCGTTGGCTTTCTTTATACACTAAACTTGACTCTATTGTTACATCTGTGTATACGACAGTCCAAAAATAGGTAGGGTACAATTATTCTCCAGCTCCATAGTGAAATTTATTGATGGTATCAAGCTATTCAATCTAAGAAAAAATTATCCGAATTGTCATTTCCTGGCCACACACATATTATGTCGTCAATATAGCGAAACCATTTTACATTATTAAGTATGATGTTATTTAAGATTCTACTTTAAAAAAACTTCAGCATATAAATTATCCAAGTACCTTGTGAATTTCCTCAACCCTGTAGTTGTCACCCTTTTAGATTCAAATGTAAAAAATAATGTAGACTTGATTAACAAATTGTATGATGTACAGATTAACAGTACCTGTAGGCTAGTCAGTTTTGATGTAGTATCACTATTTGCTAGAGTACCTATTGATGACATGTTGGAATTTTTATCTGAAACCTTAGATAATAGGCAACTGAATTTACTATTTTCCAAAAATACCTTGATGGAATTGATTAAACGATGTATAGAAGATTGTAAATTTGAATTCAATGGGAAATTTTATGCACAAACTTTTGGTATGGCTATGGGAAACCCTTTATTCCCAGTACTTGAATATTAATTTTCTTGAAAGTAGAATCTTGAATAACATCATAACTCATTCATCATTCACTGATGGGTACAATTACTTCATATATTATGCATAAGTATTTTAGTACTATATATTGTTATGTTAGATATAAGTACTGATTTCATCAATGTCGTCTTCTGTATTGCAATATTTTGGTCTTCATGCAAATATTCAAGACCTTACAGTTGCGTCCAGATAGTATGATATTCTTTTGTGCTCATAAACTTTGGTTTCTAATATGAGGCACTCATCTGAGCTCTTTATAACTGGTTTTAAGATGCCCATAATGTTGAAACGTGATTCCATCCCTAGGGCCAGGGGAATGGCAGTGAATATTAGGACCGAGTACCCTGCTTCTCATGAGTCCTGCTATAAATGTGAATGTCATGAGATTCACGTAATCAAATTTTGTGGCAGGCATAACAACTTTTATTTGTGTTCGATCTAGTGGAATCCATATATTGATGATTCTATCTTCGATTGTCTTCTTACCATTATGGCTAAGATACAAGAAGATGATAGACAGGGTTCTTTTGTCTTTGTTGGCGATTTCAATGCTCATAGGGAGTGGTTGAGTTCTATCTCTCCTACCAATCGCCATGGCTTAAGAGCTTCAGACTTTGCCTCTGAATCAAGCTGTGAGAAAATCATAAGTGAAGCTACTCACAGGTCTGGTAATTGCTTGGACCTACTATACACCGACTCCCCTGGCGTTATAACTAGTAAGGTTGGTTCTCCAGTCGGGACATCGGATCATGCCTTGATTTCATTAATAGTGAAGACTGAGCAGCCTGTCCCTGATGTATCATACTCTTGTAAAATTTATATGAAATGTCAAGAAGACTGGAATGGGATTTTGCATGATCTTTTGTTCTTGGATTGGTCACAATTATATAGTAGTGTTGATCTTTTTGTCCCTTTGAATGAGAATCTAGTCAAAATAATCGATAGGCATATCTCTTCTCGTGTGCTAAGGTACTGAGTGAAGGATAAACCGTAGTTCAATGATGATTGTAGACATGCTTATTTGGAGAAGCAGGAGGCCTATCAACTTTGGAAGGGTAACACATCAGATTTGACCTGGAATAATCATACTCAGCTTAGAGCTTTTGTTAAGCCTCAACTGAGAAGGACCACAATTTAACCATAAGAGAAACCCTTTCTGGTACAACTCAGGAACATATATGGAGGCCTAACCTTAAATCTGCACTCTTTGGTGTAGAAGTAAAAGTTCCTCCTTTACTTGAACCAGATGGCTCAGTTACTCACTGTTCAAAGGAAAAGGCAATCCTTTTGGCTGATGTTTTTGACAGTAAACAGAGTAATGAAAAACTTGAACTTCCTCATTCTTGTTTTCCTGAGGCTAAACTAACTAGTTTAGCTTTTCGATCTCCTGAAATTAAAATTCTGTTGATGGACGTTGATGCTCATGGATGTGTACACCGAAATGGTATTTTTCCTTTGTTTTTTATAAAGACAGCAGATTTCTTAGCTCCAAAGTTATCTGTTATTTTGCGTAAGTTAGCAAGAAGAGGAGCTTATAGCACTTGTTGGAGAATTGGTAATGTTACTCCATTATGTAAATGTGTTTGTGGTAGATCAAGTCAAACTGATTACGTAATACTATACAGGTGGTTAATTCTGATAGCCAGGTCTTCTCCATCATGAGGCTAAATACTACAAAGTATTCTAGAAGTTTTATTCCAGCTGTGACCAAGTTGTGGAATAATTTTCCTAATCGAGTAGTTGAATAAAGAGAACTTCAAAAGTTCAAAGTTGCAGCAAATATTTTTATGTTGAACAGGTTGACATAGATCTTTTTTTATAGTTTATATATGACATGTCTGTTTTGATGTTACTGTCTTTTGAATGATTTATTGTTAATTTGTTTTCATCTATTTCTTTCCTAATTTATTTCCTCACTGGGCTAATTTTCCCTATTGGAGCACTTGGGCTTATAGCATCTTGATTTTCCAACTAGGGTTGTAGCTTGGATAATAATAATAATAATAATAATAATAATTATAATAATAATAATAATAATACGTAATTGTAAGTTTATGGCAATAAGCTTATGTGTCCATAACTATATATACATGTTAATCATTTGTAAAAATATGTATATGTAAGTTTATGTATGTGTCTGCATATGAATACCTATATGTGTATACGTATGTATATATCTATGTATATATTATGGATATTTTTGTATATGAATGCCTGATTGTGAATATGTATATATATATATGTCTATGTTTATCTATCTATATATATATATATATATATATATATATATATATATATATATATATATATATATATATATATATATATATATATATATATATATATATATATATATATATATGTGTGTGCGTGTGTTTATATGTGTATATGTATGTATATGTATATGTGTATATGCATATATATGTATTTGTATATGTATGCGTGTATATGTATATGTATATGTGTGTATATGTATGTATATGTATATGTATGTGTGTATGTGTATGTATATGTATATGTGTACATATATGTATATATGTGTATATGTATGCATATGTATATATGTGTATACATTTGTATATATACATGATAATCATGTGTAAAAAAACATTTATATGTAAGTCTATGTACTGTATATGTCAGTATATGTATACCAGTATGTGTACACATATGTATATGTCTATGTATATATTAAGCATGTTTGTGTATGAATGTCAGTCTGTATATATATATATATATATATATATATATATATATATATATATATATATATATATATATATATATATATATATATATATATATATATATATATAGATGTGTTTTACATATACATATAGTTTTGCTTATGTATTTATATGGATAAGGCTACCGTTATTCATATATATAAACTGTATTGGAAGTCAAAAACAAGAATTTACCTGTCAACAGAAATGATCTTTTTTGGCAGGTGTCTAATGAGGTTGGATCTCCGCCCGGTAAACACCTAACCTCAGCCCGGGTAGCTGGTATGGGAGTGTCATTGTTCTGTAAGCCTCTATATGTATGTTCGTACGTTTACTTTCCCTATAAAATGTAAAGAAACCTCTCTCAATAAATCAGTTCTCTGAAGAAGTATCACGAAACTAGTCAGGACTTTATCGTATATTTCATATTTTCATTTTCCCTGTGGTTCTTCTTCATCTGAGCATCACGTTTTCCTCAGATTTTTACGCATATATATATGTATATATATATATATATATATATATATATATATATATATATATATATATATATATATATATATATATATACATATAGATATATATGAATTTATATATAT